>NC_090377.1:121364506-121609506 GCF_036365525.1 Heterodontus francisci
GTATAAGCTGGGGGTGTTGGCCGCTTCAAGGACTTCTGTGTTGGAGATATAGTCCTGCCACCTGATGCCAAGTATTCTCCGAAGGCAGCGAAGATGGAATGAATTGAGACGTCGCTCTTGGCTGGCATACGTTGTCCAGGCTTTGCTGCCATGGAGCAAGGTACTGAGGACACAGGCCTGATACACTCGGACTTTTGTGTTCCGTGTCAGTGCGCCATTTTCCCACACTCTCTTGGCCAGTCTGGACATAGCAGTGGAAGCCTTACCCATGCGCTTGTTGATTTCTGCATCTAGAGACAGGTTACTGGTGATAGTTGAGCCTAGGTAGGTGAACTCTTGAACCACTTCCAGAGCGTGGTCGCCAATATTGATGGATGGAGCATTTCTGACGTCCTGCCCCATGATGTTCGTTTTCTTGAGGCTGATGGTTAGGCCAAATTCATTGCAGGCAGCCGCAAACCTGTCGATGAGACTCTGCAGGCACTCTTCAGTGTGAGATGTTAAAGCAGCATCGTCAGCAAAGAGGAGTTCTCTGATGAGGACTTTCCGTACTTTGGACTTCGCTCTTAGACGGGCAAGGTTGAACAACCTGCCCCCTGATCTTGTGTGGAGGAAAATTCCTTCTTCAGAGGATTTGAACGCATGTGAAAGCAGCAGGGAGAAGAAAATCCCAAAAAGTGTGGGTGCGAGAACACAGCCCTGTTTCACACCACTCAGGATAGGAAAGGGCTCTGATGAGGAGCCACCATGTTGAATTGTGCCTTTCATATTGTCATGGAATGAGGTGATGATACTTAGTAGCTTTGGTGGACATCCGATCTTTTCTAGTAGTCTGAAGAGACCACGTCTGCTGACGAGGTCAAAGGCTTTGGTGAGATCAATTAAAGCAATGTAGAGGGGCATCTGTTGTTCACGGCATTTCTCCTGTATCTGACGAAGGGAGAACAGCATGTCAATGGTCGATCTCTCTGCACGAAAGCCACACTGTGCCTCAGGGTAGACGCGCTTGGCCAGCTTCTGGAGCCTGTTCAGAGCGACTCGAGCAAAGACTTTCCCCACTATGCTGAGCAGGGAGATTCCACGGTAGTTGTTGCAGTCACCGCGGTCACCTTTGTTTTTATAGAGGGTGATGATATTGGCATCGCGCATGTCCTGGGGTACTGCTCCCTCGTCCCAGCACAGGCATAGCAGTTCATGTAGTGCTGAGAGTATAGCAGGCTTGGCACTCTTGATTATTTCAGGGGTAATGCTGTCCTTCCCAGGGGCTTTTCCGCTGGCTAGAGAATCAATGGCATCACTGAGTTCCGATTTGGTTGGCTGTATGTCCAGCTCATCCATGACTGGTAGAGGCTGGGCTGCATTGAGGGCAGTCTCAGTGACAGCATTCTCCCTGGAGTACAGTTCTAGGTAGTGCTCAACCCAGCGGTCCATCTGTTTGCGTTGGTCAGTGATTATGTCCCCCGATTTAGATTTGAGGGGGGCGATCTTCTTGATGGTTGGCCCAAGAGCTCTCTTCATGCCATCATACATTCCTCTGATGTTTCCGGTGTCTGAGGCCAGCTGAATATGACTGCATAGGTGTTGCCAGTAGTCATTTGCGCAAAGCCTAGCTGTTCTTTGTGCAGTACTTCTGGCTGCTTTAAGTGTTGCGGATGTTAAATCGCTGGGGGCTTTCTTGTAGTTCAACAGTGCAATGCGCTTAGCGGCTATAACAGGTTCCAGCTCTTCATTATGAGATTGAAACCAGTCTGCATTTCTCTTCGCACTTTTGCCGTAGGTGGTCAAAGCTGACTCATAGATGGCGTCTCTGATGTGGGCCCACTTGGTCTCAGCATCCCCTGTGGGAGTGTTTTGAAGGGCTGTTACAAGTGAATTTAGAAATTTTTTAACAGCTGTGGGTGAGAAATTCTGCTCGTGTTGATGCGCGGGTGGCCCTTCTGCTTGGTATGATGCAACTTCTTTGGTCTGAGTCTAACCTTGCTGCACACCAGGGAATGGTCGGTGTCGCAGTCCGCACTGTGGAAGCTGCGTGTGATTTGAACACTGTTTAAGGCGGCTCGCCTTGTGACAATGAGGTCTAGCTGGTGCCAACGACGTGATCTTGGGTGCCTCCATGAAACCTGGTGACAGGGTTTAGTGTGAAAGAACGAGTTGGTGATGCAGAGGTTATGATAGGTACACAACTCAAGCAGTCTCTGCCCGTTCTCATTCATCCTTCCAACGCCATAGCGCCCAAGGCAGGAGGGCCATGAGTCATGGTCGGCCCCAACCCTGGCATTAAAGTCCCCCAGCAGGAATAGGTGTTCGGTGTTGGGGATGCTGCTAATGATGTTATGGAGTTGTTCATAGAACTGGTCTTTAGCTTCAGGTGGGGAGCAGAGTGTTGGAGCATAGATGCTGAGTAGGTGTACTGGACCAGAGGTGGTGAGCAGTCGGATGGACAGTATGCGTTCCGAGCCATTTGAGGGAGGCTCTATCATGCTGAGCAAGGAGTTTCTGATGGCGAAGCCCACTCCATGCTGTCTTGGTTCTTCAGGATCCCTGCCCTGCCAGAAGAAGGTGTAGTCTTGCTCTGCTGGAGAGCCACTCGCGGGGAGGCGAGTCTCCTGAAGTGCTGCAATGTCCACATTGAATCTACTGAGCTCGTTGTTAATGATGGCGGTCTTCCGAGAATCGTTGATTTGTGTAAGGTCTTCCGACAGGCCAGGACACATAGTTCTGACGTTCCAGCTTGCAAGGTGAAGGGCTGGTACCTTCTTTCCTTTTTCCATGTTGTTTGGTGCGTTGTATCAGTCCACCTTTCGGGCAATGACCCTGAGCTCCAAGCACCCATTGAAGCAGGCAGACTGTGGTGGGACAGAAACTTATTGACCGGGGGCTGCCCGGTTTGAGGCGGGCGGTAGCTGTCCAGTGAGGTGCAATGACCTCTCCCACCGACAAAGGCAACCCGTGGCGCCCAGTTTCTACGCCAATTTATCTGGACTTATAACCCGTAACTGCTGCCTTCCGTGTTGTTTTAGTCACTGTGAGGCAACTATGGAGTGACCTCTCCATGGCGCATGCCTGGGCAAATTTATGGAGGTTGAGAGTTGCCCAGTCGTCAAAACCCCCCTCTCGGCCTTTCTGGTGGGGTCCAAAGGAGTGCAGGACACGACGTTTGGCACCAGTATGGCTGCAGGAACTGCCGGAAACATGCCAAAGGTGACATATGACCGCCTACGGGGTTCCGCTCCGGATTATCTGTTAGGGTTTACTCCCTTAGCCTTGGTCTCTACCGAGACGCCCACAAGGCAGTGGGGTTGTTGGGGCCCCTACACAGGTGTAGGATGATTATCTATCTGGTTATTCTCACATGGGCTATATGTGGGGACTTATGTGTAACTCGGTTGCCTTGGGCTGAATTGTACAGCTCCCACCTCCCAACGTCAGGCGTTGTGGTGGGGGGGGGGGGGGGGGGGGGGGCCAGAAAATAACTGGCAGAGGCCCGCAATGGGCCTCGATGCCGAGAAGGTCCAGCCTAATATTGCCAGTGACAGCGAGGCCTTGTGGCAGCCCTCCCCGCCCCCCGCTGCTCAGCAACGGGACCAACATTTAAATATGTTAATTTAGTAAAATAAATGAATTAATTACTTACCCACTCCCACCGTTTGTTCCGCTGGCTGGCATTCCTGCGCCTTCGGATCTCAGTCCGGAATCTCAGATCTAAGGCGGAACACTGGTGGAGAGGGAGGAGCTGGTAGGTCTCTGAGTGGGGGGGTGGGAGTGGGGTAAAACCAATGGGTCTAGGGGATGGTGGTAAAGTTTAAAGTTGTTAAACTTTGAGGGGGGTAGAGGTCGGGAGCACGAGGAAAGTGTTTTGGGAGGGAGAGGGCAGGTTATTATTTCCATGGTTATTGGGGGGGGGGGCAGGGTGGGAGAGGGTCAGGATAAATTTATTTCATTTTTTAAAAGCACTGTATCTTTAAAAATTTAAATTGTAATGTAAGGCACAAAGCCCTTTAAAAATGGCGTTGGCGCCTGCGCAGTGGTGCCTGACGCCATTGCTGAGGACGGACCGCCCACCCCCTCCATGTCATCGGATGTGGCGGTCCACACCAGCTATTTAAATGAGCCGCGCCGTTTATTATCGCGGTGACTCCGCGAAACCTGGCCCGCATGTGTGGGCCGCCATTGTTTATGGCTCTGCGGTGATAACATAAACTTCAGCCCCTTGTTTCCTATATTACAAGAGTGACAACTCTGCAAAACATACTTCATTGGCTGCAAATCACTTTGGGATGTCCTGAACTTGTGAAAGGTGCACTATTAATGCAAGTCTTCCCTTTTGGTCTGAATTTTTATACGTTTACTATTCTCACGAAGTAGACTGTGACATATCATGTATGAAGACTAGTTTACTTCTGTGCTTGATGACTTGCTAATGACATAGGCTGAAGAAAGCAAATGCACTGTGTACCAGTGACTTCTTGTTAATGTGCTGGTGGTCTATTTGGTAAACCAAGTCCATAACCTGCTATCCATATATTTACATAACCTGCTTTTGTTTCAATAATAGTGTCTCTCATTCCTTCTGTACCCAGAGACAAAACACACAACAGAGTTGAAATACAAGAGGCACCACGTGTGTTTTTTTTGTTGTTTGCACGTATATCTGCACACATCATTGAAGGTTGCAGGGCAGATTGAGAAAGTGGTTAATAAAGCATGTGGGATCCTGGGCTTTATAAGTAGGGGCATAGTACAAAAACAAGGACATTATGATACAAAAAAGCAAAATACTGCAGATGCTGGAAATCTGAAATAAAAACAAAAAGTGCTGGAAATACTCAGCAGATCTGGCAGCATCTGTGGAGAGAGAAGCGAAGTTAACGTTTCAGGTCTGTGAGCTTTCATCAGAACTGACAGGTTAGAAAAGAATTAGGTTTTAAGCAAGTGAAGGGGAGAGGGGTGGGGGAGAGAACAAAGGGGAAGGTGTTGGATAGGGCAGAGGACAGGAGAGATTAAATAACAAAGCTGTCCTGGAACAAAGGCAAAGAGTGTGTTAATGCTTGTGGTGAAAGAGAAAGCAATAATCCAGAGAGAGTGTTAATATCAGAATAATGAGCAGCCCTGACTACATGAAAAGCAGACACATGGTTCAAAAATAAAATATTTTTAAAAAGGCCAGTCACACTCTGAAGTTATTGAACTCAATGTTCAGTCCACAAGGCTCTAGAGTGCCTAATCGAAAGATCAGGTGCTGCTCCTTGAGCTTACGTTGATGTTCACTGGAACACTGGAGCAGGCCAAAGACAAAAATGTTAGCATGAGAGCAGGGGGGAGTGTTCAAATGGCAAACAACCGGAAGCTCAGGGTCATGCTTTCGGACTGAGTGGAAGTGTTCCGCAAAACGGTCCCTAATCTGCATTTGGTCTCCTCAATGTAGAGGAGACCGCATTGTGAGCATCGAATACAGTATACTAAATTGAAAAAAGTACAAGTAAATCGCTGCTTCACTTGAAAGGGGTGTTTGTGGCCTTGGTTAGTGAGGAGAGAGGAGGTAAAAGGGCAGGTATCACACCTCCTGTGATTGCATGGGATGGGGATGAGGGGTAGGGGGTAATGGAGGTGTGGACTAGGGTGTCGCGGAGGGAATGATCCCTTCGGAGTGCTGACGGGAGGGGAGGGGAAGATGTGTTTGGTGGTGGCATCACGCTGGAGGTGGCGGAAATGGCGGAGGGTGATCCTCTGGGTGTGGAGGCTGGTGTGGTGGAAAGTGAGGACAAGGGGCACCCTGTCGCGGTTCTGGGAGGGAAGGGAAGGGTTCAGAGCAAAAGTGCAGGAAATGGGCTGGACACAGTTGAAGGCCCTGTCAACCACAGTGGTGGGGGTGGGGGGGAATCCTCAGTTGAGGAAAAAGGAAGACATATCAGAAGCGCTGTTGTGGAAGGTTGCATCATCAGAACAGATGCGTCGGAGATGGAGAAACTGGGAGAATGGAATGGAGTCCTTACAGAAGGCAGGGTGTGAAGAAGTGTAGTTGAGGTAGCTATGGGAGTCAGTGGGCTTATAATGAATATTAGTGGACAGCCTATCCCCAGAGATGGAAACAGAGAGGTCGAGGAAGAGAAGTGTCATAGAGAGACCATGTAAAGGTGAGAGGAGGGTGGAAATTAGAAGCAAAGTTGATAACATTTTCCAGTTCGGGGCTGGAGTAGGAAACGACACCAATACATTCATCAATGTACCGGAAAAAGAGTTGGAGGAGGGGGCCTGAGTAGGACTGGATCAAGGAATGTTCAACATATCCCACAAAAAGACAGGCATAACTAGGACCCATGCCTTCCACAACAGCGCTTCTGATATGTCTTCCTTTATCCTGAACCGGCAATTCCACCCTGCCCCGTCCCCCCACTGTGGTTGACAGGGCCTTCAATCGTGTCTGGCACATTTCCCGCAATTCTGCCTTCACCCCTTCCCCTCCTTTCCAGAACCACGACAGGGGTCCCCAAGACCTCACTTTCCACCCACCAGCCTCCACATCCAGAGGATCATCCACTGCTGTTTCCGCCACCTCCAGCATAACGCCACCACCAAACACCTCTTCCCCTCCCCTACCCTGTCAGCATTCCGAAGGGATCATTCCCTCCACGAAACCCTGGTCCATTCCTCCATTACCCCCAACACCTCGTCCTCTTCTTACGGTACCTTCCTATGCAATTGTAGGAGGTATAATATCTGCCCTTTTACCTCCTCTCTCCTCACTATCCAAGGCCCCAGACAGTCCTTTCAGGTGAAGCAGTGATTTACTTGTATTTCTTTCAATTTAGTTTACTGTATTCGCTGCTCACAATGTGGTCTGTTCTACATTGGGGAGACCAAACGTAGATTGGGTGACCGCATTGCAGAGCACCTCCGCTCAGTCCAAAAGTATGATCCCAAGCATCTGGTTGCTTGCCATTTCAACACTCCTCCCTGTTCCCATGCCAACATTTCTGTCTTTGGCCTGCTCCAGTGTTCCAGTGAACATTAACGTAAGCTCGAGGAGCAGCATCTGATCTTTCGATTAGGCACTCTAGAGCCTTGCGGACTGAACAACGAGTTCAATAACTTCAGAACATGACTGGCCTTTAATTTAATATTTTATTTTTTAACTGTGTGTCTGCATTTCATGTAGTCAGAACTGCTCATTTTTCTGCTATTAACAGTCTCTCTGGACTAATGCTTTGTCTTTCACCACAAGTATTAATACACTCTTTGCCTTTGTTCCAGGACAGCTTTGTTATTTAATCTCTCATGTCCTCTGCCCTATCCAACACCTTCCCCTTTGTTCTTGCCCCCACCACCCTCCCCTTCACTTGCTTAAAACCTAATTCTTTTCTAATCTTTGCTCGTTCTGATGAAAGCTCACAGACCTGGAACCTTACATTTGCTTCTCTCTCCACATTATGATAAAACTGTTTAAAACATTGGTTCAGCCCCAACTGGAGTATTGTGTCCAGTTCTGAGCACTATACTTTAGGAAGGATGTTAAGGCATTAAAGAGGGTGCAGAAAACATTCATTTTCTCAAAGTTCAAACACTTCAGCATGAGATCCTGCACTGTAGAAATTCAGAAAAGGACAATAATTTCAGCATTAATTAGCAATCTCAAGTCAGGTGTGGGAAATAAAAAATGTTGCACTGTTGCATTTGGGGATACTGTTCAGAAGTTAAAGTGAAGGTATCTTTTTGAAGCAAAGTACAGGGAGCTTTATTCTACATTTTAGCCCATGATATACCCAGTCTGGGAGTGATTGATAGGACAGAGTATGGAGAGCTTTACTTTGCGCCAAATCTGTGCTCAACATAAAACGGAGGGTGCTTAACCAGTAAAGTAATTATGAACCTCCCATCTTTTTCAACAGCAACAACCTATATTTATATAACACCTTTAATGCAGTAAAATGTCTCAAAGTGCTTGACAGGAGCATTTTTTAACAACATATGACACCGAGTCACATAAAGTGATGTTCAATCAGATGACCATAAGCTTGGTTTCAGAGGTAGGTGTTCAGGAGTGTCTTCAAGGAGGAAAGTGCAGTAGAGAGGCAGAGAGGTGTAGGGGGGGGTGGGTATTCCAGAGCTTGGGGCCGAGGCAACTGAAGGTACAACCACCAATGGAGGAGCGATTAAAATCGGGGATGCTCAAGAGGCCACAATTAGAAGAACATAGATATCTTGTAGGATTGTAGAGATGGAGGAGATTACAGAGATAGGGAGGGGCGAGGCCATGGAAGGATATGAAAACAAGGATGAGAATTTTAAAATCAAGACATTGGTTGACGTAGATCGGCAAGTACAGGGATGATAGGTGAAAGGGACTTAGAGTCATAGAATGCAAATTACTTCTCTTCAGATAACTATCCAATTCTCTTTTGAAGGCCTTGATTGAATCTGCCTCCACAACACTTTCAGGCAGTGCATTCCAAATTCTAATCATTCGCTGCGTAAAAACATTTTTCGTCATGTTGCCTTTGCTTCTGTTGTCAATCACCTTAAATCGGTGTCCTCTGGTTCGGGATCCTTTTGTCAAGGCTATGGACCAAGTGCTGGAAAGTGGGATTAGATTAGGCAGCTAGTTTTTTTTCGGCTGGCATGGACACGATGGGCTGATTGGCCTCCTTCTGCACCATAATGGTTCAATGGTCAATGGCAACAGTTTTTCCCTATCTACTCTGTCCAGGCCCCTCATGATTTTGAACACCTCTTGATCAATCTCCTTTCAATCTTCTCCAAAGCGAACAGCCCCAGGTTCACCAATCTATCCACGTAACTGAAGTTCCTCATCCCTGAAAGCATTCTTGTGAATCTTTTCTGCATCCTCTCTAATGCCTTAACATCCTTCTGGTGCCCAGAACTGGACACAATACTCCAGCTGAGCCTAAAATGGCGTTTTATAGAGGTTTATCATAACTTCCTTGCTCTTGTACTCTATGCCCCTATTTATAAAGCCAGGATCCCTGTTAATCGCTTTCTCAACCTGCCATACAACCTTCAATGATTTGTGCACATTTGTTCAATGATTCACACCCCCAGGTTCATCTGCTTCTGCACCCCCTTTAGACATAATTATACCCTTTAATTTATATTGCATCTCCTCGTTCTTCCTCCCAAAATGAATCATTTTTACACTTCCCTGCATTAAATTTCATCTGCCACTTGACTGCTGATTCCATCATCCTGCCTATGTCCTCTTGAAGTTTATTGCTATCTTCACAGTTACATAGAAACATAGAAAATAGGAGCAGGAGTAGGCCAATCAGCCCTTCGGGGCAGTTCCGCCACTCAAAAAAGATCATGGCAGATCGATTAATTCAGTACCCTGTTCCCGCTTTCTACCCATATCCCTTGATCCCTTTGGCATTAAGAAATATATAAATCTCCTTCTTGAATATATTTAATGACTTGGTCTCCACTGCCTTCTGTGATAGAGAATTCCACAGGTTTACCACCCGCTGAGTGAAGAAATTTCTCCACATCTCAGTTCTATATGGCATACCCCGTATCCTGAGACTGTGACCCCTGGATCTGGACTCCCCAGCCATCAGGAACATCCTCCCTGCATCTAGCCTGTCTAGTTCTGTTGGAATTTTATAGGTTTCCATGAGATCCCCTCTCATTCTTCTAAACTCCAGTGAATATAGGCCTAGTCGACCCAATCTCTCCTCGTACGTCAATCCTACCATCCCAGGAACCAGCCTAGTAAATCTTCTTTGCACTCCCTCCATCGCAAGAACATCCTTCCTCAGATAAGGAGACCAAAACTGCACACAGTACTCCAGACGTGGTCTCACCAAGGTCCTGCATAACTGCAGTAAGACATCCTTGCTCCTGTACTCAAATCCTCTTCTTATGAAGGCCAACATACCATTCGCCTTCCTAACTGCTTGCTGCACCTGAATGCTTGCTTTCAGCGACTGGTGTACAAGGACACCCACATCTCGTTGCACCTCCCCCTTTCCCAATCTATCACCATTCAGGTAATAATCTGCCTTTCTGTTTTTACAACCAAAGTGGATAACCTCACATTTATCCACGTTATACTGCATCTCCCATGCAATTGCTCACTCACCCAACTTGTCCAAATCACATTGGAGCCTCTTTGCATCCTCCTCACAGCTCACATTCCCCTCCAGCTTTGAGTCATCTGCAAACTTGGAAATGTTACATTTAGTTCCCTCACCCATGTCACTAATATATATTGTGAATAGCTGGGGCCCAAGCACTGATCCCTGCGGTACCCCACTAGTCACTGCCTGCCACCCGGAAAAAGACCCCTTTATTCCCACTCGCTGTTTCCTGTCTGTCAACCAATTCTCAATCCATGCCAGTATATTACCCCCAATCCCATGTGCTTTAATTTTGCACACTAACCTCTGATGTGGGACCTTATCAAAAGCCTTCTGAAAATCCAAATACACCACATCCACTGCTTCTCCCTTATCTATTCTACTAGTTACATCCTCAAAAAACTCCAGTAGATTTGTTAAGCATGACTTCCCTTTCGTAAACCCATGCTGACTTTGCCCAATCCCGTTTATGCTCTCCAGGTGTTCTGCTATCACATCCTATATAATAAACTCTAGCATTTTCCCCACTACTGATATAAGGCTAACTGGTCTGTAGTTCCCTACTTTTTCTCTTCCTCCTTTTCTAAATAGTGGGGTTACATTTGCCACCCTCCAATCTGTAGGAACTGCTCCAGAGTCTATAAAATTTTGGAAGATGACCACCGATGCATCCACTGTTTCCAGGGCCACTTCCTTTAGTTCTCTGGGATGTAGATTATCAGGCCCTGGGGATTTTAACCCCATTAATTTCCCTAGCGCTATTTTTTTTTACTAATACTGATTTCCTTCAGTTCCTCCCTCTCTTTGGACCCTAGGTTCCCTAACATTTCTGGGAGATTATTTGTGTCCTCCTTTGTGAAGACAGAACCAAAGTATTTGTTTAATTGTTCTGCCATTTATTTGTTCCCCATTATAATTTCCCCGTTTCTGACTGTAAGGGACTTACATTTGTCTTCACTAATCCTTTTCTCTTCACATATTTATAGAAGCTTTTACAGTCAGTTTTTATGTTCCCCGTAAGCTTACTCTCATACTCTATTTTCCCCTGCTTAATCAACCTCTTTGTCCTCCTTTGTTGAATTCTAAACTGCTCCCAAACCTCAGACTTGCTGCTTTTTCTGACAATTTTATCTGCCTCCTCTTTGGATCTAATACTATCCCTAATTTCTTTTGTAAACCATGGTTGAGCTACCTTTCCAGTTTTGTTTTTGCACCAGACAGGAATGAATAATTGTTGTAATTCATGCACAGGTTCTTTAAATATTATCCATTGCCTATCCACCGTCAACCCTTTTAGTAAAGTTCCCCAATCCACCATAGCCAACTCGCGCCTCATACCTCAATACTTCCAAGTTTTGTGTCATGAAATTGTGCCCTGTACACCCAAGTCTAGGTCATTAATATATGTCAAGAAAAGCAAGGATCCTAAAACCAACCTCTGGGGAAACCCACTATATACCTTCCTCCAGTCTGAAAAACAACCGTTCACAAATACTCTCTGTTTCCTGTCACTTAGTCAATTTAGGATTTGCGTTGCTACTGTCCCTTTTATTCCACGGGCTCTAACTTTGCTGACAAACCTGTTATGTGGCACTTTATTAAATGCCTTTTCGATGTCTATGTACATGACATCAGCCGTGAGTTAGGAGAAGGGCAGCAGAGTTTTGAATGACCTCAAGTTTTTGGAAGGTAGAATGTGGGAGACCAGCCAGGAGTGCATTGGAATAGTCAAGTCTAGAGGTTACAAAGGTATAAATGAGGGTTTCAGAGGAAAATGAGCTGAGACAAAGGCAAAGCAGGGCAATGTTACAGAGGTGGAAATTGGCTATCTTGTTTATGGCACAAATATGTGGTCAGAAGCTTATCTTGGGGTCTAATATGAGTTGCAAACAGACTGGTTTAGTGTCAGACTGTTGCCAGGGAGAGGGATGGAGTTAGTAGCTAGGGAATAAAATTTGGAATGGGGACTGAAAACACTGCTTCAGTCTTCCAAATATTTAATTGAAGGAAATTTCTGCTGATCCAGTATTGGATGTTGGATAAACAGTCTGATAATTTCGCAACAGCGGAGGAGTCAAGAGAAGTGGAGGTAGGGTAAAGCTGAGTGCTGTCAACATATAAGTGAAAAGTAACGCCATGCTTTCGGATGATGTCACTGAGGGGCAGCATGTAGCTGCAAAATAGGAGAGGGCCATGGATAGATCTTTGTTGGGGCCCCAGAGGTAATGGTGCGGAGATAGGAAGAGAAGCCACTACAAGGGAACTCTGGATACTGTTACGACCAGGTGAGAAAGGTATCTAGGGGTCTGTTACTATCTTCACCTGGTCTTACTGCAATAGGGTTTATTTTTAACACACTGTGTTTTGAGCTCCCCCTTTGTGAATCCTTGTTCACAGCTTTCCAATTATAAGGCAAAGAAATGAGCATAAACAGGCTTTCTCAGGTTTAAAGAAGAAACGTGAAATTTTATTAAAACTTAACTCTAATACGATTAACGCATACGGACATATGACACTCCCATGCTAGCATGCACATGCGATACACAGATGTAAATAGGGACAGAAAAGAAGAGAGGAAAATATATTAGAGAGGGGTTTGAGGCAATATCAGAAGAGTTTCTTGTTTACTGTGCTTCGAGCTCACTTGATTGTAGGTAGTCTTTCTGTTTGTTGGGCCCCAGTGTTTTTCTTAAACTTTGTTCACGTAGGAGACATTTCTCCCTTTGAGGTTCACGAGATTCAGTTCCGTGGGAAAGAGATGGAGGCAGGTAGGACTGGAGAGGAGGTTCTGTTCCAACCGGGAACACACGGCTTTCTGAGTTCAAATCCCCTGTTGGAAGTTCAAATTCAACCTCCAACAGTCAGTCAATCATATGACCAAAACTGGTCTGACCACTTCTTCTGTGTATTGGGGAAGCAACGACTGGGTTCCCATTGATTATGATTAGATACATAAGAATGGAACCAGGTGAGGACAGTCCCACCCAGCTGGATGACAGTGGAGAAGTGTTGGAGGAATATGGTAAGGTCAACCAGGTCAAATGCTGCAGACAGGTCAAGAAGGACAAGGAGGGAAAGGTTACCTTTGTCACAGTCAAATAGGATGTCATTAGTGACGTTTTGGAAGGTACTGAGGTACAATACCCAAGTGACCATTCATCACTGTGAACTGAAACAAAAGTGTGTTTTCATTTTATTTCACCATAAAGCTCAATGTAGCTGAATCAATTCATCAACACATCCAATGTTCATACATGCCAAATTCATGTTCATGAACACAAGTTCTTTCTCAAGTTTGATCGACTTACTCTGTGCTCCATTCCCATTTTGTTCATTCTAGGGTCGATTTCTTTGTGATTACCATTGGTTTAGCATTTATTTTCAATCTATATTCCAAACTTGTCTGACCTTGTACAAATGTCTCTTGTAACCTCTCTTTGTATCCATAATCAGCACTGTACCATCCTTGTACTGCAGGCTGTTTATCAATTCCCATCAATCTTCAGCCTAGTAAGTCATACAGACTGTCTTCTGTAATGAATGAAGAATATTTGTTGAAAAGCTTGACTGAGGTAACATGTCCTTTTCTCACTCCTGCTGCTGATCTTTGCCTACTTTGTTCAGTGATGCCTGGTTGATTCCACTAAAGATTCCCAGAGAGACTTTCAACAGCAGCAAGTTACATCTATATAGCACATCTCACATAGGAGGTGCTCCTATGGTGAGCCTTACAATTAGAGCTTAGAGCTAGGCCTTAAAATTAGAGCTAGGCTGTTCAGAGATGATGTCAGGAAGCACTTTTTCACACAAAGGGTATTGGAAATCTGGAACTCTCTCTCCCAAAAAGCCGTCGAGACTGGTGGGTTGGGGGTGGGGGCGGTCAATAGAAAATTTCAAAACTGAAAATGATAGATTTTTGTTAGGGTAAGATTTTTGTAAAGGTATTAAGGGTTACAGAACTAATGGGGGTAAATGAGTTATGATACTGATCCAATTGAGTGGCAGAATAGGCCAGAGGGGCTGAATGGCCTCCTGCTGTTCCCATATTCTGACAAGAAACAGAAAGTTGGGTGGGAACTAAAACGAAGATCAAAGAGATGGGTTTTTAGTGGCCTTTGAAAGCAGAGAAAACAGTGGTTGAGCAAAATGGTTTTGGAAGAAAGATTCAGAGGGCAGAAGTATAATGGCTGAAAGAATGCCCTGCAATGGCTGAACAGAAATTGCAGAGAACATGCAGTAAACGAGGGTTGGAGGAGCTGCAGATGTTGGCTGGAATGTATGGCTGGATACTTGGCAAATAGGATAGAGAGGGGGAGGCCATAGAGGGAATTTGAAAGCGAAAACAAAGCTCTTGAAATTGATTCACTGGGAACCGATTTTAACTTATTTAAAATCCATTCACTTACAAACTTTTTAAATCGGGCCCACATCTGCAGCCAGTGGGGTTGATGAAGGTGTGCAAGAGATTGTGACAAGGTAAATATGCCAGCTGGTAAGCCAAGTGTTTGGGAAATCAATCCTTGAGACACAAAGGTAAGAATGAGAGTTTCAGCAGCCACCATGTGTGAGAGAGCTGTGTTCAGAACAGTTTACATGAATGATATACTAGAACTATCAGGAAAGATTGAATTTGCTGAGGGATGACCTAATAAAGGTCTTTAAAATTATGAAGGGGTTTGGTAGGGTAGATATAGAGAAGATGTTTCCACTTCTGGATGGGACCAAAACTAGAGGCTATAAATATAAGATAGTCACTAATAAATCCAATAGCGTATTCTGGAGAAACCTCATAACCCAGACAGCGATTAGAATGTGGATCTTGCTACCCTATGGAGAAGTCGAGGGAATAGTATAGGTGCATTTATGGGGAATCTAGATGAACAAATAAGGGTGGAAAGAATAGTGGGTTATGCTGATAGGGATAGACGAAATGAGGAGGCTTGTGTGGAGCATAAACATCGTCATGGACTAGATGGACCAAAGGGCCTGTTTCTGTGCTGTAGATTCTATGCAATCTATGTAGTCTCAGTGATGGGCCAGACTACCACTTAGGCTGATGGGCTGAAGCACACACGAAACCTTATTTCAGCAATGTTCCTCCACAGAGGAGCAGGTTGATCATCAGCTTCTAAGTGAAAATGTGGGGAGGAAAGAAAGAAGAAAGGAAGATTTGCATTTCTAAGGTGTCTTGCATGGCCTTAGAACATCCCCAAGTGCTTTTGAACTGTAGTCTCTTGTAATGTAGGTCCTACAAACAGCAATGAGAAAATAACCACATCATCTGTTTTAGTGATGTTGATTCATTTTGGTAGGAAGAATGCAGAGAGACAATATAATACAAAGGGTGCAATTCTAAAAGGGGTGCAGTAGCAGAAGGGCCTGGGTGTATACGTGAATAAATCATTGAAGGTGGCAGGACTGGTTGAGAGAGCAGTTAATAAAGCATACAGCATACTAGGCTTCATTAATAGGGGTATAGAGTACAAGGAAAGCAAGGAAGTTATGTTAAACTTGAATAGAACACTGGTTTGGCCTCAACTGGAGAATTGTGTCCATTTCTGGGCGCCACACTTCAGGAAAGATGTGAAGGCATTGGAGAGAGTGCAGAAAAGGTTAATGAGAATGGTTCCAGGGATGAGGAACTTCACTGACGTGGATCGATTGGAGAAGTTGGGACCATTTTCTTTGGAGAAGAGAAGGTTGAAAGGAGATTTGATAGAAGTGCTCAAAATCATGAGGGTTCTGGACGGAGTAGATAGAGAGAAACTGTTGCCATTGGTGGAGGGATCGAACAAGAGGGCATGAATTTTAGGTAATTGGCAAAAGAAACGACAGCAGCATGAGGAAAACTTTTTCACGCAACGAGTGGTTAGGATCTGGAATGCACTGCCTGAAAATGTGGTGGAGGCAGATTCAATCGTGGCATTCAAGAAGGAATTGGATTGATATCTGAAAAGGAAGAATGTGCAGGGCTACGGGGAGAAGGCAGAGGAGTGGCACTCGGTAAATCACTCCTCCAGATGGCCGATACAGACATGAGGGGCCAAATGGTCTCCTTCTGTGCTGTAACAATTCTGTGGTTGAGGGGTAAGTTTTCATCAGGGGGTACTTCCCTGCCCATCTTCGAATTAGTGCCATGCGATCTTTTATATCTGAGAGGGCAGACAGGGCCTTGGTTTAACATCTCATCTGAAAAGCGGCACCTCCAACAATGCAGCACCCCCTCTGTATTGCATTGGAGTGTCAGACTGGATTATGTGCACAAGTCTCTGGAGTGGGCCTCAGATTCAAAACCTTCTGGATCAGAGGTGCAAATTGAGCCAAAACAAAGGAAGCCTGGGACCTTCCGGTATTGTGAGGTTTAATATTACATTAGGCAGTCATTTTACCCACTGAGCTATGGGCAGAGTGGTGAGATATTGTTGACAGGGCAAAAACAAATTCATACATTAAAGTTCTATCAGAGAGGTTTGGAATGATACACCTTGCCCTCATTTCCATCTGTAATTCTGCAATGAATCAGGTTTTCAGGCTTGATTGTTTGAAAGATGGTCTGCTGTTGCATGTAGTATCATGGAAAATATTAGCTAACATCAAACTAATATTTTAAGGCTGCCTGCAGGTCTCCAGGAATAGATGATTGTACGTGTAGTGATGTGGATGCAGATTTATAGTTCACATGATGGGCCTCTGCACTGGGTGAGGGATATAATTACTTCTGTAGGTGCTTCCATATCTTCTTTCCAGCAATAAAATTTAAATGAAAACAATTCTCCAGTTTTCGTTGCAAAGACCTGTGACAAGTAGGATTTTTCTGAGGATTCTGGGTAAACACTTGGAGCTGATGATAACTGAATGGTAGACACTATTACCTGGACTGGAATAGAATTAAATAGCAACGCATTCGTGAAGTAATGAGGTTCACTTGTCCAGTTCAGAAATGCAGATTATGGAAATTCAGGCTGGTTTGAAACAGATGCCATCTATGACTCAGCAATGACCACCTATAGCAAGCGTGAGAAGCAGAATGCAGACTGGTTTCAATCTCACTTTGAAGAACTGGAACCTGTCATAGCCGCTAAGCGCATTGCACTGTTGAACTACAAGAAAGCCCCCAGCGAGTTAACATCTGTAGCACTTAAAGTAGCCAGAAGCGCTGCACAAAGAACAGCCAGGCGCTGTGCAAATGACTACTGGCAACACCTATGCAGTCGTATTCAGCTGGCCTCCAACACCAGAAACATCAGAGGAACGTATGATGGCAATAGGATGGGCCAACCATCAAGAAGATCGCCCCCGTCAAGTCTAAATCAGGGGACACGATCACTGACCAACGCAAGCAAATGGACCACTGGGTGGAGCACTACCTAGAGCTGTACTTCAGGGAAAATGTTGTCACTGAGACCGCCCTCAATGCAGCCCAGTCTCTGCCAGTCATGGATGAGCTGGACGAACGGCCAACAAAATCGGAACTCAGTGGTGCCATTGCTTCTCTAGCTAGTGGAAAAGCCCCAGGAAAGGATGGCATTATCCCTGAAATAATCAAGAGTGCCAAGCCTGCTATACTTTCAGCACTCCATGAACTGCTTTGCCTGTGCTGGGATGAGGGAGCAGTACCACAGGACATGCGCGATGCCAATATCATCACCCTCTATAAGAACAAGGGTGACCGCGGTGACTGCAACAACTACCGTGGAATCCCCTTGCTCAGCATAGTGGGGAAAGTCTTTGCTTGAGTCGTTTTAAACAGACTCCAGAAGCTGGCTGAGCATATCTACCCTGAGGCACGGTGTGGCTTTCGAGCAGAGAGATCCACCATTGACATGCTGTTCTCCCTTCGCCAGCTACAGCAGAAAAGCCGCAAACAACAGATGCCCCTCTACGTTGCTTTCATTGATCTCACCAAAGTCTTTGACCTCATCAGTAGACGTGGTCCCTTCAGACTACTAGCAAAAATCGGATATCCACCAAAGCTACTAAGTATCATCACCTCATTTCATGACAATATGAAAGGCACAATTCAGCATAGCGGTGCCTCATCAGACCCCTTTCCTATCCTGAGTGGTGTGAAACAGGGCTGTGTTCTCGCACCTACACTGTTTGGGATCTTCTTCTCACTGCTGCTCTCACATGCGTTCAAGTCTTCAGAAGAAGAAATTTTCCTCCACACAAGATCAGGTAGCAGGTTGTTCAACCTTGCCCGTCTTAGAGCGAAGACCAAAGTACAGAAAGTCCTCATCAGGGAACTCCTCTTTGCTGACGATGCTGCATTAACATCCCACACGGAAGAGTGTCTGCAGAGACTCATCAACAGGATTGCAGCTGCCTGCAATGAGTTTGGCCTAACCATCAGCCTCAAGAAAATGAACATCATGGGACTGGACGTCAGAAATGCTCCATCCATCAATATCGGCGACCATGCTCTGGAAGTGGTTCAAGAGTTCACCTACCTAGGCTCAACTATCACCAGTAACCTGTCTCTAGATGCAGAAATCAACAAGCGCATGGGAAAGGCATCCGCTGCTATGTCCAGACTGGCCAAGAGAGTGTGAGAAAATGGTGCACTGACACGGAAAACAAAAGTCCGAGTATATCAAGCCTGTGTCCTCAGTACCTTGCTCTATGGCAGCGAGGCCTGGACAACGTATGTCAGCCAAGAGCCACGTCTCAATTCATTCCATCTTTGCTGTCTCCAGAGAATCCTTGGCATCAGGTGGCAGGACCGTATCTCGAACGCAGAAGTCCTCGAGGCGGCCAACATCCCCAGCATATACACCCTACGGAGCCAGCGGCGCTTGAGATGGTTTAGCCATGTGAGCCGCATGGAAGATGGCAGGATCCCCAAGGGCACATTGTACAGCGAGCTCGTCACTGGTATCAGACCCATCGGCCGTCCATTTCTCCACTTTAAAGACGTCTGCAAACGTGACATGAAGTCCTGTGACATTGATCACAAGTCGTGGGAGTCAGTTGCCAGTGATCGCCAGAACTGGCAGACAGCCATAAAGGCGAGGCGAAAGGTTGGCGAGTCGAAGAGATTTAGCAGTTGGCAGGAAAAAAGACAGAAATGCAAGGAGAGAGAGCCAACTGTGTAACAACCTCGACAACCAATTTTATCTGCAGCGCCTGTGGAAGCGTCTGTCACTCTAGAATTGGCCTTTATAGCCACTCCAGGTGCTGCTTCACAAACCACTGACCACCTCCAGGCGCTTACCCATTGTCTCCCGAGACAAGGAGGCCAAAGAAAGAAGAAGAAAGAAGAAGAAGAAAGAAGAATACCGAGGAAGGCTGTGAAAGAATACAAGACAGCCTTAACAAACTTGCAGAATGAGCACATAAATGACAAATTAGATTCAATAAAGTCTGAGGTGGTTCTTTTTGGTGGAAGAATAAAGAGGCTACACACTCCTTGGAAATTAAGAGTCTTATGGGGAAGAGCAGCATAGGGTGTTGATTGTATATTAATTGGGTGTTTAATGATATTCATGAGGTGGGCATTAACTGGGGATTCACTTGTGCTCTTATATATAGGAGCAGACTGAAACTGTATTCCTTTGTTGGGTTTGGAGTAGCATATTTGCCACGTGTGTCTCTGTAAATTACAGCTTGTAAGCATGTAAAGACTAGGCTCCTGTTCTATCCTTCACCACCTGGGTATCCAGAGTGTTACAAAGGGGTCAAGGGGTAGAAATGTACAAATCATTTAAATGATTTTAAAATCAATAAAATAGTGATGCAGCCGTAAAAGGTGCAAAAGTTAGAGTTTATTTCTAGCAATAAAACTGAAATGTATGGAAGTTATCTTAAGCTTGATTGGAACCTTGGTTAGATTCCAGTACTGTGAACATGTTCCATACTATAAAAAGGGATGGAGGCACAAGAGAAGATGTAAAAAAGATTCACAAGGATGATACCGGAACTGAGAGAGTACAACTATCAGGAAAACGTGAACAGGTTGGGGCATTTTTCTTTAGAAAAGGGAGACTAACGGGTGACCTAATAGAGGTCTTTAAAGTTATGAGGAAGATATATAGGGTACATAACTAAAGAAGATGTTTCCACTTGTGGGCAAGACCAGAACTATGGGCCATCAATATGAGATAGTCCCTAATAAACCTAATAAGGAATTCAGGGGAAACCTTTTTGGCTGCAGTACCTTCAGCTGTCTATGCCCTAGGCTCCTGAATTCCTGCCCTAAATATCTCTGCCTCTCTTCCCTCCTTGAAGACGCTCCCTAACGCCTACCTCTTTGACCAAGCTTTTGGTCAGCTGCACTAATATCTCCTTATGTGGCTCAGTGTCAAATTTTGTCTGATAACACTCCTGTGAAACACTTTGAGATGCTTTGCTCCATCAAATACACATAGTTGTTGTTGTAAGAATTGGTAGCCTTGGACAGGCGCCAGGATTCACGTTCTCCACCATGGTGGATAATATGCTGAGAAAAGCTACAAGAGGGCAAATGCAAAAATAAAGTCACGCTGGAGATTAAGAAAACCCGTGAGAAAGACAGATGCATTTTCTGCCTTACACTGAATGGCAAGTGAATCTAAGCAAGGCTGAAGGAATCTCAAACTAGTGCATAATTTTCCATACTGATTAGCTTTTGATGTGATTGCTGCCATTGACATCCTGTAGAGAGGAGTGCGCTAAATTGCTCATAGCAAATCGTGCATCTATATTACATGACTTTTAGTCCCTTATAGTTATGTACCTTAAATTTGGATCAGTTTTGAAATAATGGCTGTGAATTAGTGGGCTCCTTATGCTTCTTTCAGATCCATGATTAAACATGTTTGTTTTAAATTCTTTACCTGTGCTTTTAACCATTTGGTTCATTGATACAGCACAGAAGAAGGCCGTTTAGCCCATCTTGCCTGTGCCAGCTCTTTCAATGACCTTTCCAATTAGTCCCACTACCCTATGGAATTATACAGCACAGAAGGACCTGCTTTCTTAAATGTTAAAAAATTCTGTTAAAAATAACTAGTTTATTTTAAATAAGTTAATGACAGGGTTAAAAAAATACAGACAGGAACTCAACGAATGCAGCGCACAGAGCAATTGAAACCCCCTTTGTTTCTTTTCACTATTGAGTGAATTTGTATCCACCTTTTACATGAGTAAACTCACAAGATAAGAAGATAAAGCCACTCTTTCACTGTTCGGCTGGGAATTGTATTATGTGAAGCTCATTAACAGATGACAATTTGGCATTGCAATGTGAAATGGCGGACTCGGGCAGACTCTCAGGAAAGCCAGCGGATCATCAGATTTTAATTGGGTCCCCCGCCTGCGGCCACAGGGCTCTATGATGCAGGTTTGCATGCGTAATCTACCAGCCAGTTCATGATGAGCAGTCTCATGAGCTTTCGCACTGCTGCTCTATCCATGCTTTAAACTTTGGTTTTTGACACATCCATAATGAATGCTCATGGGGCTCTGCTCAATAATTCATGAGTAGCCAAGAATACACTAGGCCCAATTCCCTGGCTTCCATTGTCATGGCAACATGACAGTGCTCTTCAGGGGCCATTGGAACAAGAGATTTGGCCTCTGACGAGTTCAGCTTCATGTTAACATTCGAGCAATCGTCCCCTGGTTTGCAGGGAGCACAATGGAGGCAATAGTGAATGGATGTCATCCAGAGTGATCAATACATCTAAACCATCCTACCCATCGACTTGCCAAGAATTTTCTTCTGTAGAGAGAGATAGACAGACCTTGCACTTATGTAACCCTTCATGACCTCAGGACAGCCTAAAATGCTTTGCAACCAATGAGGTACTTTTTGAAATGTACTCACTGTTGTAATAGTAAGAGACTGCGAAATGTTGGTATTCAGAGGGACCTGGTTGTCCTTGTACACAGATCACAGAAAGTTAACATGCAGTTACAGCAAGCAATTAAGAAAGCAAATTGCATGTTAGCCTTTACTACAAAAGGATTGGAGTAAAAGAGTAAAAAAGTCTTACTATAATTATATAGGACCTTGGTGGGACAAAACTTGTGTACAGTTTTGGTCTCCTTACCTAAGTAAGGATATACTTCCCTTATAGGGTGTGCAATGAAGGTTCACTAAACTGATTCCTGGAATGAGGGGATTGTCCTATGAGGAGAGATTGAGTAGACTAGCCCATATTCCCTAGAATTTAGAAAAATGTGCAGTGATCTCATTGAAACATCTAAAATTCTTAAGGGATTCACAAGGCAGATGCTGAGAGGCTGTTTTCCCTGGCTGGGAATCAAGAACTTGGGGTCACAATCTCAGAATAAGGGGTCAGCCATTTAGGAATAAAATGAGAGGTAATTTCTTCACCCAAAGGGTTGTGAATCTTTGGAGTTCTGTACCCCAGAGAGCTGTGGATGCTCAATTGAATATATTCAACACAGAGATCAATAGATTTTTGGGTACTAAGAGAGTTAAGGGATAGGGGGATAGTGCAGGAAGGTGCAGTTGAGGTAGATGATCATCCGTGGTCTTACTGAATGGGGCATTTAGGAAGGACAGGAAGCTAGGAAAAGGCGGAAGGGTAGCTCTGTTAATTAATGATGGTATTAGCGTAATATATGCCTAAGTTCAGGAAACCAGGATGTAGAAGCAGTTTGGGTAGAGATGAGAAGTCATAAAGGCAAGAAGTCACTTGTGAGAGTGGTGTACAGGCCACCTAACATTAACCACAATGTAGGACGGGGTATAAAGGAAGAAATAATGGCAGATTGTCAGAAAGGTACAGCGATAATTATGGGGAATTTTAATCTACATATAGACTGGAAAAATCAGATGGGCAGAGGTAGCCTAAATAAGGAGTACATAGAATGTTTTCGGGATAATTTCTTGGAACAATACGTTCTGGAGTCAACCAAAGAGCAGGCTATACTAGACCTGGTATTGTGCAATGAGATAGGATTAATTAATGACCTCATAGTTAAGGCGCCCCTAGGTAGCAGCGATCATAATATGATTGAATTTTACATTCAGTTTGAGGGAGAGAAAAATGGGTCCAAGACTAATATTTTAAACTTAAATATGAGGGCATGAAAGCAGAGCCAGCTAAAGTAAAGTGGCAAATTAGGTTAAGGGATAGTCAATAGAGATGCAGTGGCAGACATTTAAGGGGATATTTCAGAATACACAGAATAGATACAGTTCAATGAGAAAGAAAAATTCCAAAGGTGGGACCCGCCATCCATGGTGAACTAAAACAGTTAAACATAGTATCAAACTTAAAGAAAAAGCCTATAATTGCGCAAAGATGGGAGGCAGGTCAGAAGACTGGACAGAATATAAAAACAGCAAAGAATGACTAAAAGATTGATAAGGAAGGTAAAATTAGAGTACATGAGAAAGCTAGCTAGAAATATCAAGACAGATAGTAAAAGTTTCTATAGATATTTTTAAAAGAAAAGTGTTAACAAAGTGAATGTTGGTCCTATAGAAAGTGAGTCTGGGGAATTAATAATGGATAATAAGGAGATGGCAGATGAATTGAACAGATATTTTGCATCAGTCTTCACTACTGAGGATACAAGTAACATCCCAGTATTAGCTGTAAGTCAGGAAATGGAAGGGAGGGAGGAACTCAAGAAAATTACAATCACCAGGGAAGTGGTACTGAACAAATTGTTGGAGCTGCGGGCTGACAAGTCCCCAGGTCCTGATGGACTTCATCCTAGGGTCTTAAAAGAAGTGGCTAGTGAGATAGTTGATGCGTTAGTTTTAATTTTCCAAAATTCCCTAGATTCAGGGAAAGTTCGGTTACATTGGAAAATAGTGAATGTAACTCCTTTATTCAGCTTACCATTTGTCTTAGGGAAAATGTTAGAAGCTATTATAAAAGACGTTATAGCAGGGCACTTAGAAAAATTGAAGGCAATCAGGCAGAGTCAACATGGTTTTGTGAAAGGGAAATCATGTTTAACCAATTTATTGAGTTGTTTGAGGGAGTTACATGTGCTGTGGATAAAAGGGAACCATTGGATGTATTGTACTTAGATTTCCAGAAGGCATTTGATAAGGTGCCACATCAAAGGTTATTACAAAAAATAAAAGCTCATGGTGTAGGGGGCAACATATTGGCATGGATAGTAGGTTGGCTAGCTAACAGGAAACAGAGAGTAGGCATAAATGGGTCATTTTCTGGTTGGCAAGATGTAACAAGTGGTGTGCCACAGGGATCTGTGCTGGGGCCTCAATTTTTTACAATTGATATAAATGAAGGGACCGAAGGTATGGTTGCTAAATTTGCTGATGACACAAAGATAGGTAGGAAAGTAACTTGTGAAGAGGACATAAGGGGGCTACAAAGGGATATAGTTAGGTTAAGTGAGTGGGCAAAGACCTGGTAAATGGAGTATAATGTGGAAAACTGTGAAATTGTCCACTTTAGCAGGATGAATAAAAAAGAAGCATATTATCTAAATGGTGAAAGCTTGTGGAGCTCTGAGATGCAGAGGGATCTGGGTGTCCTTGATCATGAATTGCAAAAGATTAGTGTGCAGTTATAGCACGTAATTAGGAAAGCTAATAGAATGTTATAGTTCATCGTGACGGGAATTGAATACAAAAGTAGGGAGGTTATGCTTCAACTATACAGGGCATTGGTGAGACCACATCTGGAGTACTGTGTACAGTACTGGTCTCCTTATTTAAGGAAGGATGCACTACAGAGAAGGTATCCTAGACTAATACCTGGAATGGTGGGCTGTCTTACGAGGAAAGATTGGACAGGCTAGGCTTGTATCCGCTGGAATTTAGAAGAGTAAGAGGCGACTTGATTGAGGGGTCTTGACAGGGTGGATATGGAAAGGATGTTTCTCCTTGTGAGAGATTCTCGAACTAGGGGTCACTGTTTAAAAATAAGGGGTCACCCATTTAAGACAGAGATGAGGAGAATTTTTTTCTCTCAGAGGGCCATGAGTCTTTGGAATTCCCTTCCTCAAAAGGCAGTGGAAGCAGAGTCTTTGAATATTTTTAAGGCAGAGGTACATAGATTCTTGATAAGCAAGGGGGTGAAAGGTTATTGGAGGTAGGTGGAAATGTGGAGTAATCAGTTCAGCCATGAACTTATTGAATGGCAGAGCAGGCTCGAAGGGCCGAGTGGCCTACTCCTGCTCCTAATTCGGCTGTTCATATGTTCATGTATTTGTTCATATGATAGTTATCAGGAGCACTTCCCATTGGGTCATTGGGGAGCGCTATGCCCCACATTTTAAAATCTAATTGGTATTATAATTATATGAAGAATATTTGCATCCACTTGTTGACGAAGACGATGCAGATGGAAGCGAACAGGTTCACTGAGAGCTCGATTTACCTGATGAGGTCCTTTCTTAAGTGCATCACTACTAACCGATTAATGAAGGTACCCCACCAGGATTCAGATCACTAGAGGACAATGGTGGGAGCTGATGAAATGTTTTATTACCTGCACCCCCTTCCTCCATCCCCTCCCACCCCCCTGCTCCCCCTTCCCAACAACCCCCTCACGCTCCCCTCCCAGCTCACCCCCCTCGCACCCCCTTCCCCCCACCCCCTCGCACCCCCTTCCCAGATCCCCCCTCGCACCATCTTCTCCTCGCACCCCCTTCCCCTGCACTCCCTCCCCTACCCCACTGCAGCCCCCTTCCCAGCTTCCCCTCACACCCCCCTTCCTCCACCCCCTACCCCCCTGCACCCCCTTCCCCCCCACCTCCTCCCACCAGCATCCACCTATCCCTGAGCAGGGGCCCGAACAACCTCACTGCCTTGCGGGCGTCTCGGGAGAGACCAAGGCTAAGGGAGTAAACCCTAACAGAAAATCCGGAGCGGAACCCCAAAGGCGGTCATGTGTCACCTTTGGCATGTTTCCAGTAGTTCCTGCAGACATACCAGTGCCAAACGTCATGCTCTGCACTCCTTTGGACCCCACCAGGAAGGCCGAGAGGGGGGGTTTTGACGCTTGGGCAACTCACAACCTTCATACATCCGCCTAGACATGCGCCATGGAGAGGTCACTCCATAGTCGCCTCACAGCGTCCAAAACAACACGGAAGGCAGCAGTTACGGGTTATAAGTCCAGCTCAGTTGGTGTGGAGATTGGGCGCCACGGGTTGCCTTTGTTGGTGGGAGAGGTCATTGCATCTCACTGGACAGCTACCGCCCGCCTCAAACCGGGCAGCCCCCGGTCAGTAAGGTTCTCTCCTGCCACAGTCCATCTGCTTCAATGGGTGCTTGGAGCTCAGGGTCACTGCCTGAAAAGTGGACTGCAACACCGCACCAAACAGCACGACAGAAAAAGGAAAGAAGGTACCAGCCCTTCGTTTTGCAAGCTGGAACGTCAGAACTATGTGTCCTCGCCTGTCGGATGACCTTACACAAATCAACGATTCTCGGAAGACCGCCATCATTAACAATGAGCTCAGTAGACTCAATGTGGACATTGCAGCACTTCAGCAGACACGCCTTCCTGCGAGCGGATCTCGAAGAGAGCAAGACTACACCTTCTTCAGGCAGGGTAGGGATCCTGGAGAACCAAGACAGCATAGAGTGGGCTTCACCATCAGAAACTCTTTGCTCAGCATTGTGCAGCCACTCTCAAATGGCTCAGAACACATACTGTCCATCCGACTGCTCACCGCCTCTGGTCCAGTACACCGACTCAGCATCTATGCTCCAACACTCTGCTCCTCACCTGAACTTAAAGACCAGTTCTATGAGGAACTCCATAATATCATTAGTAGCATCTCCAATACCGAACATCTGCTCCTGCTGGGGGACTTTAATGGCAGGGTTAGGGCCGACCATGACTCATGGCCCTCCTGCCTTGGGCGCTATGGCATTGGAAGGATGAATGAGAATGGACAGAGACTGCTGGAGTTGTGTACCTATCATAACCTCTGCATCACCAACTTGTTCTTTCATACTAAACCCTGTCACCAGGTTTCTTGGAGGCACCCAAGATCACGTCGTTGGCACCAGCTGGACCTCATCATCACAAGGCGAGCCTCTATAAACAGTGTCCAAATTACACGCAGCTTCCACAGTGTGGACTGCGACACCGACCACTCCCTGGTGAGCAGCAAGGTTAGACTCAAACCAAAGAAGCTGCATCACTCCAAGCAGAAGGGCCGCCCGCGCATCAACACTAGCAGAATTTCTTATCCACAGCTGTTACATAAGTTTCTAAATTCACTTGAAAAAGCCCTTCAAAACGCTCCTACAGGGAATGCAGAGACCACATGTGCCCACATCAGCGACGCCATCTATGACTCAGCAATGACCACCTATGGCAAACGTGTGAAACAGAATGCAGACTGGTTTCAATCTCACTTTGAAGAACTGGAACCTGTCATAGCCGCTAAGCACGTTGCACTATTGAAGAACAAGAAAGACCCCAGCGAGTTAACATCCGCCGTACTTAAAGCAGCCAGACGCGCTGCACAAAGAACAGCCAGGCGCTGCGCAAATGACTACTGGCAACACCTATGCAGTCATATTCAGTTGGCCTCTGACACCGGAAACATCAGAGGAATGTATGATGGCATTAAGAGAGCTTTTGGGCCAACCATCAAGAAGATCGCCCCTCCTCAAGTCTAAATCAGGGGACACGATCACTGACCAACGCAAGCAAATGGACCGCTGGGTGGAGCACTACCTAGAACTGTACTCCAGGGAAAATGTTGGCACTGAGACCGCCCTCAATGCAGCCCAGTCTCTGCCAGTCATGGATGAGCTGGACGTACAGCCAACAAAATCGGAACTCAGTGATGCCATTGATTCTCTAGCCAGCGGAAAAGCCCCTAGTAAGGACGGCATTACCCCTGAAATAATCAAGAGTGCCAAGCCTGCTATACTTCCAGCACTCTACGAACTGCTTTGCCTGTGCTGGGACGAGGGAGCAGTACCACAGGACATGCACGATATCATCACCCTCTATAAGATCAAGGGTGACCGCGGTGACTGCAACAACTACCGTGGAATCTCCCTGCTCAGCATAGTGGGGAAAGTCTTTACTCGAGTCGTTTTAAACAGACTCCAGAAGCTGGCTGAGCATGTTTACCCTGAGGCACAGTGTGGCTTTCGAGCAGAAATCCACCATTGACATGCTGTTCTCCCTTCGCCAGCTACAGGAGAAATGCCGAGAATAACAGATGCCCCTCTATGTTGCTTTCATTGATCTCACCAAAGCCTTTGACCTCGTCAGCAGACGTGGTCTCTTCAGACTACTAGAAAAGATCGGATGTCCACCAAAGCTACTAAGTATCATCACCTCATTCCATGACAATATGAAAGGCACAATTCAGCATAGCGGCGCCTCATCAGACCCCTTTCCTATCCTGAGTGGCGTGAAACAGGGCTGTGTTCTCGCACCCACACTGTTTGGGATCTTCTTCTCCCTGCTGCTCTCACATGCGTTCAAGTCTTCAGAAGAAGAAATTTTCCTCCACACAAGATCAGGTGGCAGGTTGTTCAACCTTGCCCGTCTAAGAGCAAAGACCAAAGTACAGAAAGTCCTCATCAGGGAACTCCTCTTTGCTGACGATGCTGCATTAACATCCCACACTGAAGAGTGTGTGCAGAGACTCATCAACAGGATTGCGGCTGCCTGCAACGAATTTGGCCTAACCATCAGCCTCAAGAAAATGAACATCATGGGACTGGACGTCAGAAATGCTCCATCCATCAATATCGGCGACCATGCTCTGGAAGTGGTTCAAGAGTTCACCTACCTAGGCTCAACTATCACCAGTAGCCTGTCTCTCGATGCAGAAATCAACAAGCGCGTGGGAAAGGCGTCCGCTGCTATATCCAGACTGGCCAGGAGAGTGTGGGAAAATGGCGCACTGACACAGAACACAAAAGTCCAAGTGTATCAAGCCTGTGTCCTCAGTACCTTGCTCTATGGCAGCGAGGCCTGGACAACGTATGTCAGCCAAGAGCGACGTCTCAATTCATTCCATCTTCGCTGCCTCCGGAGAATCCTTTGCATCAGGTCCTCGAGGCGGCCAACATCCCCAGCATATACACCCTACTGAGCCAACGGCGCTTGAGATGGCTTGGCCATGTGAGCCGCATGGAAGACGGCAGGATCCCCAAGAGCACATCGTACAACGAGCTCGTCACTGGTATCAGACCCACCGGCCGTCCATGTCTCCACTTTAAAGACGTCTGCAAACGCGACATGAAGTCCTGTGATATTGATCACAAGTCGTGGGAGTCAGTTGCCAGTGATCGACAGAGCTGGCGGGCAGCCATAAAGGCGGGGCTAAAGAGTGGCGAGCCGAAGAGACTTAGCAGTTGGCAGGAAAAAAGACAGAAGTGCAAGGGAGAGCTAAGTGTGTAACAGCCCTGACAACCAATTTTATCTGCAGCACCTGTGGAAGAGTCTGTCACTCTAGAATTGGCCTTTATAGCCACTCCAGGTGCTGCTTCACAAACTACTGACCACCTCCAGGCGCTTACCCATTGTCTCTCGAGACAAGGAGGCCAAAGAAGAAGAAGATTTGCATTTAGTGTTGCATCATAACCATAGTAATAATAAGGCCCTCTCCATGGCTCCCTCAACTACATGTGGCATAAAAATAGAGATCACAGTGGCTGTTTTGACAATAATGGGTTCCACTTCCTTATTGAAAATTCCCCAAGGCATCTCACTTCAAAAACAAACAAGAATGAATTACTTCTGCCTGTGAGTTGTGACTGAAGCACAGGCATTTAATCTGAAATTATATCCTTCCTGTTCCACATGCTATTTCTCAAATTCTTTGACAGAGCCTTCGAGAGAATACAAAGGATATTTACCAGCATAGTAGCAAGGATGAAAGACTTCATATATATTGAGAGACTGGAGAAGCTGGGATTGTTCTGCTGACAGCAGAGAAGGTCAAGGGGAAATTTAATAGATGCGTTAAAATTATGATGTGTTTTGATAGGGTAAATAAGAAGTAAACTTTTCCACTGGCAGTAGGGTTGGTAACCAAAAAACTCAGATTAAAGGGAAAAAGACCAGGAACGATATGAGGAAAATGTTTTTTTATGCAGTGAGTTGTTATGATCGGGAATGTTCTGCCTGAAAGGGCGATGGAGGTAGACTCCATAGTAACTTTCAAAAGGGAATTGGATGTTTCTTGAAAGGGAAAAATTGAAGAGCTATGGGGAAAGAGCAGGGAGTGTGACTAACTGGATAACTCTTTCAAAGAGCCAGCATAGGCACAATGGGCCAAATGGCCTCTTTCTCTGTTGTATAATTCAATAATCTCCACTCCCTCCACCACCAGCACATGCCGCAGTGTGTACTATCTACCGTATATATTCATATAAAAGTCAAATCTTTAAGCCCAATTTTTGAGCCTAAAATTTAGGAGGTCGACTTTTTACGCAAGCCATTTTTCCAAACTTTTATTAACAAAATAATAGCCACCATGGAGACTGACATAATTACTATAAACTCATTTATTTAAAGAAGTCATTTACAATTTTATACCATTTTTATTACAGTAAATGGAACAACTTAATAGCAAAAACTTGTTGGAACTGAACTTGCATTAAAATCAATCAAAATGACTCTCAACGTCTGCAGCTCTGAATAATTCTTCCCAATTATCTTCTTGAATGGCATCATCATATGGGTCATCATCAACAGCAGTTATGTCATCATTGCCTTCATCATTCCACAAATAATCATCCTCTGTGCCATCGAGTGCATGGGAAGGATCCCACGACAATGTCAGTTTTGAACTCATTTCAAGCATCGACAACCCATTCACACAAAGTTGCTAGTGTTGGAGCTCGCCTGCTGCCTCCCCTGGTGAATGTTTTCTCTCCCTCTAGCATCAAGTTGCTTCACTTATTTCTGATGCTGTCCTTGAAGGGCTTGTTGATACTGACATCTAATGGGTGGACCACACAGGTAAGGACACTGGGAAACAGTGCAATATCGGTGTGCTGTGATCAAACCTCAACGACAACATCATCCAGTAGGTGCAATTCAAAACAAGTTCCAGATAAGCAAACTTTCTTCTTTACATAATCCACCTGGTCACAAATTTCACACTTTCCTCAGCGAAATTTTGCAGCCACCTTCATCCACCCATCCTTTTACATGGAGAACAATGCCTCTTGGAAATTTCTGTTTGGGGATGGTTTTCCTCTTAAATATCACCATTGGCTATAGCTTTGTCCCATCAGACATACAAGAAACAATGATGGTGAACCTAGTCATCTCATGGCCAGTCGTCTTAAGCAGTACGGCTTTTTCTCCAATTTTGTTCACCATTTGATTTGTCGACATATCAAAATTCATGGGAGTTTTGCCCATGTTGCCAATGCAAGCCAAACTGTAACCATTCTTCTCTTAATGTCTGAGTATAAATTGGTGGAATTCAGTGATCTTATTGTTATATTCAGCAGGTAGATCCTGTGACACCTTAGTCTTTTGGTAAAGTAGAAAATCGTGTCTCTGCATTAATCTGGTACACCATCCAACGCTAGCCTTGAATTCTGCTATGCCTTCTTTCTTTTCATCTTTCAGCGCGTAGAGTTGAATGGATGCGCGGGAAACTATGGGCGGAATTATCTGACCACGGCGGGGCTCCTGGCACCGGACCGAAAAGGGAAGGAGGAATCCCAGCCAACTGGAGCCACCCCCCCGCCCCACCCACTCCCTGAAGCGACTCTACGGCACTGGGCCAATCAACCGCCCGGCACCGGGATCCCCGTCCCTTAAAAGACAGGGATCCCGCCTTCAAGAGCTCCCGGCCAATCACAGGAGCAGTGGCCACTGCTGGTACTGCAGAGGCCTTGGACTCAGGCCCAGCAATGGAGATCCAGACCTCGGGTAAGTGAGATGGGGTCCCCAGGGCCAGTCCGGAAGGCCCCGGCAATGGGCGGGGTGAGGGTGGGCATTGGGTGTGGGAGGAGGGGAGGTTATAGGGAGGTTTCTTTTTGGCTGGCTGGGGCCCTCAATGGGCCACAGATTGCCTATGGAGGAGGGACCCCCACCACAAATCTACGGGGAGGTGGCCTTATTTTACTGGGCGATCTCCCCACATGGCAGAGGCCCCACCCGCTGTTGGCTTAATGCCTGCCCCCCAACAAAATTATATTGCGACGGGGAGGAGATGAGCACTCCACCCCCCCCCCGCCTCCCGTCACAATTCTGTGGGTCCCCCCGCCTCTGAACCTATCTCGGGGGCCCCATAAAATTCAGCCCTATGAATCTATTCTGGTGACATTCACTAGCCCTGATATTTTGATTTCTCTTGCTGCCATGCAATTATTCATCTTCTCTGCACACGCAGCGACTTTTAGTTTAAAAGCAAAATACTGCAGACGCTGGAAATCTAAAATAAAAACAGAATGTGCTGGAAATACTCAGCAGGTCTGCCAGCATCTGTGGAGAGAAACATCAAGGCAGCATTTGACCGAGTATGGCATCTAGCAAAACTGGAGTCAATGGGAACCAGGGCGAAACTCTCCGCTGGTTGGAGTCATACCTAGCTCAAAGGAAGATGGTTGTGGTTGTTGGAGGTCAATCATCTCAGCTCCAGGACATCACTGTAGGAGTTCCTCAGGGTCGCGTCCTAGGCCCAACCATCTTCAGTTGCTTCATCAATGACCTTCCTTCAATCGTAAGGACAGAAGTGGGGATATTTGCTGATGATTGCACAATGTTCAGAACCATTCGTGACTCCTCAGATATTGAAGCAGCCCGTGTCCAAATGCAGCAAGACTTGGACAACATCCAGGCTTGGGCTGATAAGTGGCAAGTAACAAGTGCCAGGCAATGACTATCTCCAACAAGAAAGAATCTAACCAACACCCCTTGACATTCAATGGCATTACGATTGCTGAATCCCCCACTATCAACACCCTGGGAGTTACCATTGACCAAAAATTCTTTTTTTTATTCGTTCATGGATTGTGGGCGTTGCTGGCCAGGCCAGCATTTATTACCCGTCTTAATTGCCCTTGAGAAGGTGGTGGTGGGATGCCTTTTTGAACCGCTGCATTCCATGTAGGGTAGGCACACCCACAGTGCTGTTAGGAAGGGAATTCCAGGATTTTGACCCAGCCACAGTGAAGGAACGGCGAAATACTTCCAAGTCAGGATGGTTGACCTCCAACAACCACAACCATGTTCCTTTGAGCTAGGTATGACTCCAACCAGCAGAGAGTTTTCTCCCGATTCCCATTGACTCCAGTTTTGCTAGGGCTCCTTGATGCCATACTCGGTCAAATGCTGCCTTGATGTCAAGGGCAGTCACTCTCACCTCACCTCTTGAGTTCAGCTCTTTTGTCCATGTTTGAACCAAGGCGGTAATGAGGTCAGGAGCTGAGTGGCCCTGGCGGAACCCAAACTGAGCGTCACTGAGCAGATTATTGCGAAGCAAGTGCTGCTTCATAGCACTGTTGATAACACCTTCCATCACTTTGCTGATGATTGAGAGTAGACTGATGGGACGGTAAGAGGCCGGGTTGGACTTGTCCTGCTTTTTGTGTAGAAGACATACCCGGGCAATTTTCCACATGGCCGGGTAGATACCAGTGTTGCAGCTGTACTGGAACAACTTGGCTCGGGGCACAGCAAGTTCTGGAGCACAGGTCTTCAGAACTATTGTCGGAATATTGTCAGAGCCCATAGCCTTTGCAGCATCCAGTTCCTTCAGTTGTTTCCTGATATCATGGAGTAAATCAAATTGGTTGAAGACTGGCAACTGTGATGCTGGGGACTTCAGGAGGAGGCCAAGATGGATTATTAACTCGGCACTTCTGGCTGAAGGTGGATGCAAATGCTTCAGCCTTGTCTTTTGCACTGATGTGTTGGGCTCCTCCATCATTGAGGATGGGGATATTTGTGGAGCCACCACCTCCAGTTAGTTGTTTAGTTGTCCACCACCATTCACAACTGGATGTGGCAGGACTGCAGAGCTTAGATCTGATCCATTGGTTATGGGATCGCTTAGCTCTGTCTATCGCATGCTGCTTATGCTGTTTGGCATGCAAGTAGTCCTGGGTTGTAGCTTCACCAGGTTGACATCTCATTTTGCTCCTGGCATGCCCTCCTGCACTCTTCATTGAACCAAGGTTGGTCCCCCAGCTTGGTGGTAATGGTAGATTGGGTAATATGCCAGGCCATGTGGTTAGAGATTGTGGTTGAGTACAATTCTGCTGCAGCTTTTGGCCCACAGCGCCTCATGGATGCCCAGTTTTGCATTGCGATGTCTGTTCGAAATCTATCCCATTTAGCATGGTGGTAATGCCACACAACACGATGGAGGGTATCCTCAATGTGAAGGCAGGACTTTGTCTCCAAAAGGCCTGTACGGTGGTCACTCCTACTAATACTGTCATGGATAAATGCATCTGTGGCAGGCATATTGGTGAAGACGAGGTCAAGTAAAGTTTTCAATCTTGTTGGTTCCCTCTGTGTTTCTCTCTCCATAAATGCTGCCAGACCTGCTGAGCATTTCCAGCACTTTCTGACTTTTAGTCTAAACTGTGCTGTGTATTTGTTGTTCTTTCTTGGCGCCACATTGAAAAAATGAGGGGGTCCTAGCTGAATGTTTTGGAATTGAAACTAGTGCGTGTTTAGAATATTCTGCCTGCGCTCTGAAAGTTAATGTTGACTTTTACACGAGGTACAGGAAAAATTCAAGATTTTTTGGCAGGAAGTCATGGGTCAACTTTTGGACAAGATCGACTTTTATACAAGTATATGCGGTACATACCTTGCAGCCACTCATCAAGGCCTCTTTGAAAGATCCTCCCAAACCCACAACCTCCAGCGTCCAGAAGAACAAGGGCAGCAGGTGTATGAAGACACCCATCACCTCCAGGTTTCCCCCCAAGTCACACACCATCCCAACTTGGAAATGTATCGCAGCTCCTTCATCGTCGCTGGGTCAAAATCCTGGATTCCCTCCCCAACAGCCCTGTGGGAGCACTTTCTTCCACATGGCCTGCAGCAGTTCAAGAAGGTGGCTCACCCACTTCCCTCTCAAGGACCATCAGGGATGGGCAATAAATGCTGTCCTTGCCAGCCCATGGCCCGGGAATGAATTTTTAAAAAATGTTGCCAGGAAGGCATCTCAACAAACACAGTTTATATATTAAAGCTGATTTTAAATCCCACCACCCTGTTCCTCCTCCCCACACCCACCCACGTGCCCGATGGCAACAAAGTGTTTGGGGGTTAAAATAGGGCAATGTCCTGTCATTTGACTTGGCACCACACTAATTTTAACACCAGTGTTTGGAAGGTGAGTGAGGTTCTTGTTACAGCTGGGACTCTGAGCTGTAGAGAAATGTAGATTTGCAGGGGATCTGATTGAAGTTTATAAGATAATAGGGGATGGTCTTCCAGTTGGCAGTTTGTTCTAATTAAATACATTAGGGAGGCCCAGAGGTTGCAATTTTAAGTTGTATGAGGCCAGATCTGGATTAGATGTCAGGAGGTGGTTCCTTTCCCGGGGAATAGTGGGCCCAAGGAACAGGTTGCCCTCTCGCAACAGTGGTCATTGACTCATTGATCTCCTGCAAGAACTAGACCTGTTTCTGGCTGGGCCAGACATTACCTCTTACAAAAGGTAGGTAACTGCAGGGAATTCAGGGCCAGAGTGATCTCCTGGACTGGTTTTGATCACATACGGGGGTGGGAGAGGAATTTCCCAGATTTCTGATCCAGGAGTACACATTGTTTTTGGGTGGGGTGGGGAATGTACAAAGGCACACAATGCACAAGGTATCACAATTGTGTGGAACAGGTTGGATGGAGCAGAAGGACTTTTTCTCTCTGTCATTGTTCATATATTTGTATTCAACTACCAATGTCCAATGACCCTGGCGGCTGGGTTGGTGTTGCTAACCCTCCAGGATTGCATTGGATTCTCCAGGAACTGAAATATAATCTCCAGGACAGTGCAGCGAGCAACCCAGGAGAAAAATAAAACATGTTTTGTTTTTCATTTTCATCTAACCCTTTTCCTTATCAGTTTGAAAAATATAGGCTGAAAAATTGGGCTCTGTAGAGGCGCTGGTGTTGACAGATTTTTGGATACTGAAGGAATCAAGGGATATGGGTATAGTGCGGGCAGGTGGGGTTGAGGTGGACAGTCAGCCATGACCTATTGAATTGCGGAACAGAGCCTAGTCATTCTTATATTCTTATTTGAGGCTGCATTCGCTGACCTTGACCATTTATGTGAGGTCATTGAACTTTTTTGCAGCACTGAAGCCAGATCCTTGTGGCCACACTCCTTGAATTGACCTCAGTGGCTACTCGCTCCCACATTCCCTTCGCAGTGTGTGCCTTGAGGGCCACCGGACCCCTCCCCTGTGGAAAAATGAAGTCTCTCCTCCTTTCCACCTTCTGGAATAAGGCCTCCTGAGCTGCATCAGAGAACCTAGGTGCCTTCTCTCTGGCTTCCTGCTCTATTTGTACTCTTTATTCCTTCTGAGAAACACCATTTCCTGTAGCCAGAATGCACCTTCTCTTTAAGAGGTGCAGGTTGATTTTAAGAAGGTCAGGCTAGTTTTAATTCGGGCTGGCTATACACTCACCTTGGCCTTCTATAGCCAGTCAGCAATACTTTTAGCACTGGGTTGCACCCTGCAATCATGGTGATGAGAAGGCAGAAGGAAATTTGTGTGCTGCCTGCATCACCTCTATCGGGCATGGGGTAATCGCGCATTGCGACTCCGCACCTGAAAACTAGCACCATCCAATTGAATTGGGACAAAAGAGGGGTTCCACAATCAAGGACCATCAAATTAAGTCAGGAAGTGTCTGTTTGCTTTCCAATTGGCGCGGGAAGATGATGTGCCATGAGGATGACCATGTTGGGCAACCTATGGTGGGAGTGTGGGGCTAGAACATCATGTGGTGGAACTTCCAGGTATGCATCCAACTCTAAGCTGGATTCAAATTCATGCCCACTCCAGGTCTGCCAGCTGTAGGTGCCCACATAAGAGTTTGAGTGGTCAGAATCCAGCTGCCAGTTCCTTGCTTTTCCCCAGCTATAAAGATTTGCATTTATATCACACCTTTCACAATCCCAGGAGGTCCCAATATACTTTACAGTCAATGATGTACTTTCAAAGTGTAACCACTGTTAGAATATAGGAAACACAGCACAAGAGTCCGCAACAGTGTGACAATGACCAGATAACTGTTTGTGTAGGGAGTTATACTGGTTTAGGTAACATCCCTAGGTCATGCAAGGGAAAAATCAGCCATGATTCATGGTTGAGTGTTAAATATTGGCCAGGACACTGGGGAGAACTCCCCTGATGTTCTTTGAGCTTTGGGATCTTTTACATCCACCTGAAGGGGCAGAAGGGAGCATCAGTTTACTATCTCATTTGAGAGACAGCACCTCTGACAGTGTAGCACTCCTGAAGTACTGCACTGGAGTGTCTGCTTACAGTTTGTGCTTAAAGTTTAAATGGAGTGGAAGATGAAGCTACAACTTTCTGAGTCAGAGCTGGGAGTGCTTATCAACTGAGCCACAGTTGACACCTGCTTGACCTTAAAATCCCCCCGCTTGGTGAGTGCAAACTGTTAAAAAGAAATTGTTTGGTGAGTCTGATGACCATGTAGCTGTCTGTCTCACTCACCAAATGTCTGTGATTAGCAGCCTTGTGAAGCTATAGGAAACCATCAAAGTGTTGATGAAATGTTCTGTTTCATTCATCTTAAGAACGAGTGAGCAAGCAAAACAGAATGTGTTCTATAATTTTTTTTTTAAATTAAGTATCAGCGAGCAGTGATTTGGCAAGAGTAATTTCATTAAAGTAAGCTTATCGTCAGCAAGCACAGAACATAGCATTTCACACTGGAAATGTTAATTTATTTACTTAACTCCCTGGTGGTAGGGGCTCCAGCCTTGTATAAATTTAGCCCTTGCTTTTATTAGATCACACTGTGATTAGAAGCTCCTCTACACAATCTGTTTGCTGTAAATGTTCCTTTTAGTTCAAACAATCTGACAAAATATTGCTCGAAGCAGAGATGGTAGAGTTGATGGATGGGGTGAAAATTGATAAGTAGTATGTACTGGAAATGCTGACTATACCTAGAGTGGATAAGTCGCCTGGTCCGGTTGGCTTGCATCCCAGCTGGCTAAAGAAAGTGGGAGTGGAGATAGCGGTAGGGCTTGCCATAATCTTCCAATCTTCCCTAGATATGGGGGAGGTGCCAGAGGATTGGAGAGTAGCAAATGTGACACTTTTATTCAAGAAAGTGTGTAAGGACATTCCTGATAACTACAGGACAGTCAGTTTAACAGTAGTGATTGGTAGGGTTTTAGAAACAGTAATCAGGGAAAAAAACAACAGGCACTTGAAGTGGTTTGAGTTAATTAAGGAGACCTAGCACAGGTTTGTAAAAGGCGGATTATGCTTGACTAATCTAATTGAATTTTTTGATGAAGTAACAGAGAAGGTTGATGTAGGAAATGCAACAGATGTTGTCTATATGGATTATAAGAAAGTGTTGGATAAAATACGACATAAAAGGCTGGTTAACATAATTGAGGCTCATGGAATAGGAGCGTCAGTGTGAGTTTGGATAAACAAAATGGCTAAGGACAGAAAACAGCAAGCCATGGCTGTTATTCAGACTGGAGGATGGTAGACAGTGGTGTTCCCCAAGTTTCAGTGATAGGACCACTGCTGTTTCTGATTTTTTTATATATATATATATATAAATGACTTGGGTATTGGAATACTGAGTAAAATTTCAAAATTTGCCAATAATACCAAACTCGGAGGTGTGGTAAATAGTGAGGATGATAACAATCGACTGCAAGAGGACATAGATAGGATAGCAGAATGGGCAGACAAGTGGCAGATGGAATTTAATACAGAGAAGTGTGAGGTGATGCATGTTGGCAGAAGGAATAGGAAGAGGCAATATATACTTAATTGCACAGTTCCAAAGAGTGTGCAGTGACAGAGGGTCCTAGGGGTTCATGTGCATCAATCTTTGAAGGTGGCAGGACATATTGAGAGAGTAATCATCAAAGCACATGTAATCTTGGACTTCATAAATAGAGGTATAGGGTACAATATCAGGGAAGCTGAACCTTTATAAATCTCTGGTTAGACTACAACTAGAGTATTGCATCCAATTCTGGTCACCACACTTCAGGAAGGATGTGATGGTCCTTGAGAGGGTGCAGAGGAGATTTACCAGAATGGTTCCAGGGATGAGGGATTTTAGCTACAAAGTTACGTAGTAGAAACTGGGGTTGCTTTCTTTGGAGGAAAGGAGGATGAGGGGAGTTTCGATAGAGGCGTACAAGATTATCACAGGTTGAGATAAGGTAAACAAAGAAAAGCTGTTCTCATTATCTGATACTACAAGGTCCTTCAGGAGTGCTGCACTGTCAGGGGTGCTGTCTCTTGCCTCTGAGTCAGAAGGTTGATGGTTTCAAGTCCCACTTCAGAGGCCTAAGCACAAAATGAAGGCTGACACTCCCAGTGTAGTACTGAGAAAATGCTGCAGAGTCAGAGGATGTAAATGCACGAGAGAGGGTACAGAGGAGATTTATGAGGATGTTGCTGGGACTGGAAAAATGCAGCTATGAGGAAAAATTGGATAGGCTGGGGTTGTTCCCCTTGGAACAGAGAAGGCTGAGGGGAGATTGATTGTTAAAAAGACAAGTCTAAAGGCATTGTGCCTTAATGCGCAGAGCAGTCGCAATCAGGTAGATGAATTAACAGTACAAATAGATATAAACGGTTATGATATAGTAGTGATTACAGGGACATGGCTGCAAGGTGACCAAGGATGGGAACTGAACACCCAGGGGTATTCAATATTTAGGAAGGACAGACAAAAAGGGAAAGGAGGAGGGGTTACGTTGTTAGTAAAGGAGGAAATCAATGCAATAATGAGGAAGGTTATTGGCTCGGAAAATTATGATGTGGAATTTATATGGGTGGAGCTAAGAAACACCAAGGATCAGAAAATGTTGGTGGGGGTTGTCTATTGGCCCCCAAACAGTAGTGGAGATGTAAGGGATGGCATTAAACAGGAAATTAGAGATGTATGCAATAAAGGTACAACTGTAATCATGGATGATGTTAATCTACACATAGATTGGTCAAACCAAATTAGCAATAATACTGTGGAGGAGGATTTCCTGGAGTGTGTAGGTGATGGTTTTTTAGACCAATACGTTGAGGAACCAACTGGAGAACAGGCTATCTTAAACTGGATATTGTGCAATGAGAAAGGATTAATAAACAATCTTGTTGTGCAGGGTCCCTTGGGGAGGAGTGACCATAACATGATAGAATTCTTCATTAAGATGGAGAGTGAAGTAGTTGAATTCGAAACTAGGGTCCTGAATCTAAATAAAGGAAACAATGAAGGGATGAGGTGTGAGTGGCTATGATAAATTGGGGAACTTTACTAAAAGAGTTGACGATGGATAGGCAATGGATAATATTTAAAGAACCTGTGCATGAATTACAACAATTATTCATTCCTGTCTGGTGCAAAAGTCAAACCAGAAAGGTGGCTCAACTGTGGCTTACAAAATAAATTAGGGATAGTATTCGATCCAAAGAGGAGGTATATAAAATTTCCAGAAAAAGCAGCAAGTCTGAGGATTGGGAGCAGTTTAGAATTCATCAAAGGAGGACAAAGAGGTTGATTAAGCAGGGGGAAATTAGAGAATGAGAGTAAACTTGCAGAGAACATAAAATCTTCTATAAATATGTTAAGAGAAAAAGATTAGTGAAGATAAATGTAGGTCCCTTACAGTCAGAAATGGGGGAAATTATAATGGGGAACAAAGAAATGGCAGAACAATTAAACACATACTTTGGTCTTCACAAAGGAGGACACAAATAACCTCCCAGAAATGTTAGGCAACCAAAGGTCTAATGAGAGGGAGGATCTGAAGGAAATCGGTATTAGTTAAAAAAAGTACTAGGGAAATTAATGGGGTTAAAGACTGACAAATCCCCAGGGCCTGATAATCTACATCCCAGAGTACTAAAGGAAGTGGCCCTGGAAATAGTGGATGCATTGGTGGTCATCCTCCAAAATTCTATAGACTCTGGAGCAGTTCCTACAGATTGGAGGGTGGCAAATGTAACCCCACTATTTAAAAAACGAGGGAGAGAAAAAATAGGGAACTACAGACCAGTTAGCCTTATATCTGTAGTGGGGAAAATGCTAGATGCCATTATATAGGATGTGATAGCAGAACACCTAGAAAGCATAAATGGGATTGGGCAAAGTCAGCATGGGTCTACGAAAGGGAAGTCATGCTTAACAAATCTACTGGAGTTTTTTGAGGATGTAACTAGTAGAATAGATACGGGAAAAGCAGTGGATGTGGTGTGTTTGGATTTTCAGAAGGCTTTTGATAAGGTCTCACATGAGAGGTTAGTGTGAAAAATTAAAGCACATGGGATTGGGGGTAGTATACTGGCATGGATTGAGAATTGGTTGACAGACAGGAAAAAGCGAGTACGAATAAAGGGGTCTTTTTCCGTGTGGCAGGCAGTGACTAGTGGGGTACCGTAGGGATCAGTGCTTGGGCCCCAGCTATTCACAATATGTATTAATGACTTGGGTGAGGGAACTAAATGTAACGTTTCCAAGTTTGCAGATGACTCAAAGCTGGAGGGGAATGTGAGCTGTGAGGAGGATGCAAAGAGGCTCCAATGTGATTTGGACAAGTTGGGTGAGTAGGCAAATGCATAGCAGATGCAGTATAACGTGGATAAATGTGAGGTTATCCACTTTGGTTGTAAAAACAGAAAGGTAGATTATTATCTGAATGGTGATAGATTGGGAAAGGGGGAGGTGCAATGAGACCTGGGTGTCCTTGTACACCAGTCGCTGAAAGCAAGCATTCAGGTGCAGCAAGCAGTTAGGAAGGCAAATGGTCTTCATTGCAAGAGGATTTGAGTACAGGAGCAAGGATGTCTTACTGTGGTTCTAAAGGACATTGGTGAGACCACATCTGAAGTATTGCGTGCAGTTTTGGTCTCCTTATCTGAGGAAGGATGTTCTTGCCTTGGAGGAAGTGCAAAAAAGATTTACTAGGCTAATTCCTGGGATGGCAGGATTGAAGTACGAGGAGAGAGTGGGTCGACTAGGCCTATATTCACTGGAGTTTAGAAGAATGAGAGGGGATCTCATAGAAACCTATAAAATTCTAACAGAACTAGACAGGCTAGATGCAGGGGGGGATGTTCCTGATGGCTGGGGAGTCCAGAACCAGGGGTCACAGTCTCAGGATACAGGGTATGCCATTTAGAACCGAGACGAGGAGAAATGTTTTCACTCAGAGGGTGGCGAACCTGTGGAATTCTCTATTGCAGATGGCAGTGGAGGCCAAGTCATTAAATATATTCAAGAATGAGATAGATATATTTCTTAATGCCAAAAGGATCAAGGGATATGGAGAGAAAGGGTGAACAGGGTACTGAATTCGACGATCAGCCATGATCTTTTTTTGAATGGTGGAGCAGGCCCGAAGGGCTGAATGGCCTACTCCTGCTCCTATTTTCTATGTTTCTATGATTGACACGTACAAAATTTTGCAGGGCCTGGATCGAGTGGAGGTGAAGGTCCTATTTACCTTAGCAGAGAGGTCAGTGATAGGGAGCATAGATTTAAAGTGATTGGTAGAAAAATTAGAGGGGAGATGAGGAAAAATCTTTTCACCCAGTGGATGGTTTTTCGGCCGGCACAGACACGATGTAAACTTTCAATGATTCAATGATTTTATGATCTACTGGGTGAGATGTTAAACTGAGGCCCTGTCTCTCCTCTTAAATTAACTAACTGTGCTTGTGTAGCAATTCATCATACTTCTTTTCTGAATGTTTATTTTTCAAGAAATTGAATAGAAAAATTTAAAATAAAGACTTGGCATCTCACCGTCAATAGTACAAGATCTGAGCTAACCTTCACCGAGAGCGCTTTATTCTAATGAAGGCCTCATGCACTGTCTCTGTAACTGAGGGGATTGGCAGTGGCCGTTCATTACAGCAACAGCAATGACTTCAGTTGACGCTGGTGAGGCTGTTGCCATGGTGACCTGCTGCACACTCCAGTTGAACAGAATGTTGGAGCTGTTGGAATAGCACAGTCGGCAGTTCAGTCATTTCTTAACCAGGACCCATTTAAAAGGAGACCTTTGCTCGAGCTCAGTGGACCCTTGGATATGGGGCAGTCCGCTTGCTTCAAGCTGTGTCGTGCTCAGCTAAAGTAGGTGTGTGCCTCCAAAGCACTTTACAATGTGCAGCATTTTTTACATTATTTGCTGCATCCTATAGACACCACAGAACAGATATGGGTGGCAGAGGATCAGGATTAGCAAGCCTCAAGTAATGGTAAAAGATCAGCAGACTGAATTCATTCCACCCTGTGGGCCTGTGGAAAGACACCAGAATACACAATTAATGCCATCGCAATAAACACCGTACAAAAGTTTAGGAATGATTCTAAACAAACAGGAGGAGATATTATCCTTTCTTTTTATCCTATGTATTACTGCCAGTTCAAAAATAGCACTATTTGGGAAATCTAGGATACAGATGCAGGTGTTCCCAGCCATAAGTAGAAATGAAGTGGAGGATATATAAATTGTGACATCAATGCCTCACTTCAATTAAATTGTGGTAATTGATCTAGCATCAATTGCCATTTGCAGAAGAGAGTTCCAAACTTCTACCACCCTTTGTGTGTAGAAGTGTTTCCTTATTTCACTTCTGAAAGGTCTGGCTCTAATTTTTATACTATACCCCCTAGTCCTAGACTCCCCAACCAGTGGACATAATTTCTCTCTATCTACCCAATGTGTTCCTCTTAATACCTTGAAAACTTCAATCAAATCACCGCTTAACCTTCTAAATTCCTGGTTCCTAGATTGTGTAATCCCTCCTCAAAATTTAACCCTGGGAGTTCAGGTAACATTCTGATAAACGTATGCTGCACTCCCTCCAAGGCCATTATATCTTTCCTGTGTGGTCCAACCAGGGCTTTGCACAGCTGAAGCATGCCCTCTACCCACTTGTATTCTAATTCACTAGATAGAAAGACCAGTATTCCATTAGCATTTTCAGATTATTTTCTGCACCTGTTCATGACATTTTAATGAACTATGTACCTGGATCTCCAGATCCCTTTGGACCTCCATTGTTTCTAGCTTTTCACCATTTAGAAAGACCTTATAGAAAGACCTCACATTTTCCAACATTGAAACCCATTTGCCACAGTTTTGCCCATTCACTTAATCTATCAGTATCTCTTCATAATTTTATGCTTACATCTACAATGCTTACAATGTCGCCCATCTTTGTGCCATTAGCATATTTGGATATGTGGCTTTCTATTCCATCATCTAAGTCATTAATAAACATGGTGAATACTTGGGGCCACTAGTCACATTCCACCAATGAGGAATACCTACCCACTATCCCTGTGCACTGCCTCTTGCTGCTCAGCCATTTTCCTAACCAGGTCAATAACCTGCCTTCAATGTTGTGAACTTCAACTTTAGCTAACAATCTCTTATGAAGGACTTTATCAAATGCCTCTGTAAGTCCATATAAATACCATCCATAAACATTCCCCTGTCAAGTACTTGAGTCACATTTACAAAAAATGCAATCAGATTCATCAGGTACTCTTTAAAATGCCATGCTGGCTCTCTCTGATCACTTGAAAATGTTCAAGGTATCTAGGCACTCTATCCTTAATTACAGACTCTAGCAATTTCCTGACCAAAGATGTTAGGCTAACTGGTCTGTAATTCCCTAGATTCCCTCTGTTACCTTTCTTAAATAGTGAAGTGACATGCACAATTTTCCAATCTTAAGGAAAGGTTCCCGAATCTAGAGAACTTTGGAAGATTATAATTAGTGCATCTGCAATGTTCTCACCTAATTCCTTTAAAACCATGGGATGGAAAGCATCTTGTACAGTGGATTTGTCAATCATTAATGCTATTATTTTCTCCATTACTGTTATTTTGTTTTTGTTAACTTTGGTGAATCCCTGCGCCTGATTCAATATTAGTTTCCTTAGGTTGTCTAGCATGCTGACCTCCATTTCTATTGTAAATACTGACACAAAGTAGTTATTCAGCGCGTCCACATTTCCTTATTTTCATTGACAATATCACCGTTTTCAGTTTTCAAGGGGTCCACATTGCTCCTGACCACCCTTTTCGACTTAATATAATTGTAAAAAATTTTTGTGTTGATTTGATATCATGTGTAAGTTTCTTTTATTTTCATTTAAATTGTGACATTACAATGCCTCCCTTCCCATTACCCCACACTGCCTAACAACAGCTACCCCAGAACCTCCAGCATATGATCGGGTGTATCAGCAGCCCAGTCACGTGTGTGGTAAACTTGCGGTGGGACCCCACTGGGATGGTCTGAGTGGACTGTAAAGAATAAAAACAAGAAGTGCTGGAAACACTCAGCAGGTCTGGCAGCATATGTGGAGAGAGAAGCAGAGTTAACGTTTCAGATCAGCGATCCTTCTTCAGAACTGGCAAATATTAGAAATGTAAATGGTTATAAGCAAGTAAAGCGGGGGTGGGGCAAGAGATAACAAAGGAGAAGGTGTAGATAGGACAAGGTCACAGAATAGCTGACCAGAAGGTCGTGGAGCAAAGGCAAACAATATGTTAATGGTGTTGAAAGACAAAGCATTAGTACAGATAGGGTGTTAATGGACTGAAAATTGAACAGCCGCAAGTACAAACACGAAAAAAAACAGTGGGTAAGCAAACTGAACAAACTAAGATGAAATAAAATAAAATAAACACAAAAAAAAATATTTAAAAAAGGAAAAAGAAAAAATAACTAAAAATAAAAGTAAAATGGGGGGCTCGTCATGCTCTGAAATTATTGAACTCAATGTTCAGTCCGGCAGGCTGTAGTGTGCCTAATCGGTAAATGAGATGCTGTTCCGCAAGCTTGCGTTGATGTTCACTGGAACACTGCAGCAAGCCCAGGACAGAGATGTGGGCATGAGAGCAGGGGGGAGTGTTGAAATGGCAAGTAACTGGAAGCCTGGGGTCCTGCTTGCAGACTGAGCGGAGGTGTTCCGCAAAGCGGTCACCCAGTCTGCGTTGGTCTCCCCAATGTAGAGGAGAACTGTGAGGAATGTTTGACCAATGCCAGGAGCGCATAGGAGGGGCAGTTGGAGGCAGTAAGTCATGTGATGAAACCTTCAAAGAATACAGTCAACCAGAGTTGGCAATCCTAGGCATTCGGCCCAACATGTTAATGCCGGCTCTTTGAAAGAGCTATCCAATTATTCCCACTCTCCCGCTCTATCCCCAGAGCCCTGCAGATTTCTCCTTTCAAGTATACAGCCAATTCCCTTTTGAAAGTTACGATTGAATCTGCTTCCACCATCCTTTCAGGCAACAAATTCCAGATCATCACAACTTGCTGTAAAAGAAAATTCTTCTCATTTCCCTCTGTTTCTTTTGCCAATTATCTTAAATCTATGTCATCTAGTTACTGATATTCCTGCCAGTGGAATAAAGTTTCTCGTTATTCATTCTATCAAAACCCTTCATAATTTTGAGTACCTCGATTAAATTTTGATATATTATTCTTGACAGCCAAGCTCGAAGAGAGTGTGTGTGTGTCAATGTCAAATTCCAAAATAAATTTGACAATCACCTGCAGTGGGAATATGGAACATAACTGCACCAGTGGGATATGTGCTTGCTGATTACTGCGTACAGCTCGATGAGTCTTTAAGTAATTTTAGTACAGTAATGTTGGAAAGGGGTATAGCATGAGGTCATGCAATGTCACCAGCATCACTTCCAGATCATTAATCGACACTTAAAAATAAATAATTTGTCACAAATGATATGCCTGACACTGATCCCTCAAGTCTGGTACAGAAGAGTATAATATAGGCATTATAGAGCAGCAGTCAACTAGGGCTTGTTAATATTAATGGCATGAAATATATGTGGTTCTGTGGTAGCACTCTCACCTCTGAGTCAGAAGTCTGAGGGTTCATAGTCCCACTCCAGAGACCTAAGCACAAAATCTAGGCTGACACTCCAGTGCAGTACTGAGGGAGGGCTGCACTGTTGCAGGTGCCATCTTTCGGATGGGACATTAAACCAAGGGCCCTGTCTGCCTGTTCAGGTTGATTTAAACATCCCACAGCACAATTCAGCAAAGAGCAGGTGACTTCTCCCTGGTGCCTTGGCCACTATTTATCCCTCAAGCAACATCGTTAAGAAATAGTTTATCTGGTCATTATCACATTGCTGTTGTGGAACCTTGCTGTGCACAAATTGGTGTTTCCTGCATTACAACAATGACTATACATCGGAAATAGTTAATGGGCTGTGATGTACTTTGGGACGCCTTGAGGTCATGACGGTTGCTAAACTTGCTGCTCTTCTTTGAGTAGTGCCATGGAATTTTTTACATCCACCTGAAAGGGCAAGCAGGATATTAGTTCAAGCTCTCAACTGAAAGACGGCATTTCTAACAACGCTCAATATAGCACTAGGTTCAGCTAAGATTATGTACTCAACTATCTGGACTGGGGACAGAATTAAACATTTAGACCCACTCGCTGTGGGGGAAGGCCAAGAGTGAGTCAGGAGCCTGAACATTCCTGGAGAGGGTGTTGCCATGAGTTTTTAACTCAGCCAGGGCATTAGCATCCCGCTTCTGAGTTTCCTAACTAATCAGAGCAACCCGCCCTTGGTAGGGATCAGAATGGATCCATTATAGAACTGCCAGGATAGAGAGAGCAAGTGCCATGAGAGAGGCTCGGTTTCAGATGCATCCCTAGAGGTAATGCTGTGGGATGTAAGGGCCTGCAGACAAACACTCTTCCTAGTGGACGAGAGGAAAAGGCCAGCCTCTTAGGTTAAGCAGGCATGGCCTAAAGTGGTTCAGGAGGTCAGCAGGAAGATTGTGGCATCTTGCATATGGATACTGTGCTGAAAGAGGTTTAATGGCCTCATCAGAGCTGGAAAGGTGAGGGACATCCCACGTTCGAGTGCCAACCCCCACACTTTGACTTCTCCTTGGAACTATATCGCCATTCCTTCACTGTCGCTGCATCAAGATCCTGGAACTCCCTTCCTAACAGGGGTGTACCTAAACCCCAAGGACTGCAGCAGTTCTAGAAGGCAGCTCACCACCACCTTCTCAAGGACAATTAGGGCACCACCACCTTCTCGAGGACAATTAGGGATGGGCAATAAATGCTGGCCTCACCAACAATGCCCACCTCCCGTGAAAGAATTAAAAAAAGCATTTTCCTGCACAGCTCTCCTCAGGCCAACTCACCATTGCAGCTCCACCCATTACTGTCCCTCGAGGCACCTCCTCACATCCCCATCTGAACAGCTACCACTGACACTTACCCTCGTCTTATTGCCAGCTCACACCCATCTCTCAAAGTGACCCTCCATAAATGTGCTTCCATCCTCTCAAAACATTCTATTTCTCACACATAACTCTCTGCTTTCTTCCTTGCGGGAGATGGGAGTGCAAAATTCCAGGGAGAGTCAGAGAACCAGGGATGGCCCTTCAGTCTGCTGCAGACGAGATCAGGGTGCACAACCATTGGAGATGGAGAGATGGTGACAGAATATGATATCACACAGCAACATGGCACACAACACTCACTCATGTTGAACTGATGTTACCAGAAACTGAAATATGATCACCTGCACAGTGTTGACCCATTCCCCTTGTCAGTTCTAATTCATGTCTTTCATCTCCCACAGGTCCTTTAAGCACAAGGCATAAGCAGCAGCGTGAGGTGGCCGAGGAGTCCTCAGAGGAGGTCGCGCACTCTAAAGAAGCACCATCACATGACTCATGTGCCCCCTCCACCTGCTCAGTTACACACACCTCGATGGTGCCTCCAAGGCTGATAACTACGTTGTCACAGGGTAAGGCACATATCACAAGTGAGTGGGAGCAGATGTTGGAGTCAGGGATAGCAGTGGAGAGTCCCCATCGGAGGGTGCAGGACCCTCCAATCTCTGATCAGCTTGATGCAGATGCTGAGCCTCAGGGGCGTCATTGACAAAGGGAACTGTTCTGGAGCAGCAGCAGAAAATGTGTGTGGTTCTGTCAGCATTGCCAGAGGCAGTGTACACCATTGGAGAGAGATTGGAGGAGTCCATCACAAATATGAGTGCCATGATGTCTCAGACTTTTACACTGATGCCCACCTCCATGGAACAAATGCACAGAGAATCAGGCGCGGCTGGCTACCAAATGCATGCTGGCCCTCACCAATGGTCTGCACACTCAGTTTGCCACTTTAAACAGGACGGAGGAAAGCCTTGCCCTGGCCACTCAGCACCTCACTGAACAGTAGGGAAGTGTGGGTGGGGCCTGAGAGGGAAGATGGAGAAAGGGCACACGGAAGTTGGAACTCTGCTCAAGGAGCTCCCACTTCTGATCCCTTGCACCCTCCCGACCCCAGCCCCAGACCGAGTCTCACATGCTGAGTCCTGTCCCGAGGACTGAGTCTGCCCGCGCACAGGTGCAGGTGGGGCAGTCTTTGGTGGGGCCCTCATTGGCCTCAAAATCCGTAGGATGTCGGCCACAAGCATCTGGGCAGGTGGAGCAGGGGAATAAGCCACCTGTCTCTACCTCTGCTGAAGCTACAGGAGAAGCTACATAGGAAAAGGGAGAGTAAAACTTGGTAGTTTCACAAGGGGAATCACTTGGGTATTTACAAGTATGTCACTGTGTCAATTTTATTATCAATGTTAATAAACCATAAACATAATTTAAAGTCTCCATTGTTGTCTCTCAGCTGCCAGGTGTCCATCAGCCTTGAGGAAAATGGTATGAACACAGTGGAAGATGAACAATGGATTTCAATGAGAAGGAGGGATTTTTGTCTGTGGAATGCTTTGCTGGGCGGGGGCATTGGTAAGCCATATGGCTTCACAGCCTCAGGCTACCCGAAGCTTGCATGTATGGTCTGTTGCGGGCAACTCTGGCAGCTAGGTGAGTGACTGCAGGGACTCTGGCCACATCAGGATCCTCCTCCTTTTCCTGCTGATCCTAGTCTTCCTCCTCTTCCTCCTTCAAAGATGCAGAGCGGTCTTTACCTTTCTCATCCTGTAAGGCAATGCATACTGAAGGATGCCCCAGATCTGTCCAAGCACCAAAATTGCATCTTCAGCAACCAAATGGCTTGTTCAAAGACCACTCGAGCTCACGTGGCTCCAGTTGTAACCTTTCCTGTTCATCAGTGGTAGGATTCCACACAGGTGTCATCAGCCACATCCTTAGATGGTAGTCCTTATCTCCAAGGAGCCAACCGCTAACTTTGAAGGTGCAAAGATCTGTGGGAGATGTGACAGGCTCAGAATGATGGCATCATGGCAGGTTCCTGGGTAGCTTCCACAGATATGCATGAATACTTTTGATGGAATGGAATCCCTTTCGGTTGATGAATTACTGCTGGATGATCTGAGGGCACCTTGGTTGCCACATGAGTGCAATTTATGACTCCCTGGACCTGTGGGAATCTGGCCATTACAGCAAATCTGAGCACCCTCTCATTCTGATTGACCTCATTACTAGCAAAGTGGCGTAACTGGGCAGGACTGGCAAACATGGCATCAGTCACTTGGGGGATGCACTTCTGGGCAGCAAATTGTGAAATCCTTCACATGTCACCAGCAGATCCCCGGAAGGAGCTGGAGGTGAAGAAATTCAGGGTTGTGGTGACCTTGACAGAAACTGGCAATGTGTGCCCACCTGACCCACTGGAAGGAGGTCTTATTCCAGGAGGCTGCAGTTGTCAGCAATGACCTGCTGAGAAAGTCTGAGCCTCCTGAGGCCCTGTTGCTCAGTTTTGTCCAGATAGTTGATGCCCTGTATACCCTGGGGTATCACCTACTCTGAACTGGAGCTCTGTGTTCATCCCCTCAGTCCTGTGGAGGGGGAGGTGGCTGAGGAGAAGGCAACTGCTGCTCCGGCTGGTATTTCTCCTGTTGCTGCTCCTCCTGTTCCTCATCAGAGGTCCAAGGTAGAGGTGCATAAGCTGCTCCCATGCTGCAGTGAAGGCAGACAGCAGGCAAGTGCAGATCAAAATCAAAAAAGTCAAAGGTTGCAGAAACAACTTCCAACGTGTTGGAAATCACCTTCAAAAATAGTGAAAGCACACTTTCAGAACAAGGTCCGTGAACAAAAGCCTTTCACTTAGGCAAGGAAGCAGCTGTCATAGTGCAGTATTTAAAGGTCTTCCAGCCTGTCAATTTCACAGTTGCACCAACCCCACTGTGCTCTCACTTTGTTGACCCTGGCGAGTTTTAGACAGCTCAGGAAACCTGTGCATAGGTAGTTAAAGCCAGAATGCTGGGTTAATTTTCATTCAATTGCCATTCTACATATTATAATTGCCGATCTCCCCTACCCCACAGGTGTTTTCTGCACACCTCCAAATGCGCACCGGTTAAAAATGCAGAAGTCAGCAGGATCATGTCGGGTTTCTGAAACACTGGCATTTTTTGATGTTTTAAACCACAGCACACATTGATGTCTGGCTCCCCCTGCAAGCTTGCAGGTTAAAACTCTCCCCAGAACCAACGATCTCGCTAATTTTTTTTTGAATGCAGGGGTGATTTATTTAAGTGCGCAGCCTCTTTAAACATTCTTTTGCGTGCCCGCTCACAGTGTGGTAACTTAAAGGGGCCGACTTGTGCGTGGCCTGCACAGGGATTTTCGGACTGCTGCGTAGCTTACAGGGAACTAGAATGCCCTACTCTTCTGATTCAGAGGTGAGGGGACGATCGCTGAGCCCTGGCTGACACCTAGAAAAGATAAATCTGGAAAATGTCTTCAAACTAAACCGTGATAAAAGGACACGGGTTCAAACCGATAAAGACAAAATTACAACTAAGGTCAGGGGGTTCCACGCAGGTATTGCAGGTGGCATTCTTGTGGAAAGCATCTAATTCCCGCTTTAGTATGTGGCTGATCCTGAAGGTTGGGAATAGTGGCTGTGAGGTACTGGACCATTCATTTGATCCTTGATGATCTGTTGGTGTTTGCATTAGGTAGTGATTGCTCATTGTCCCCCTAGATGTCAACTGGTGTATGGAGACATCAGGTGGTGTTTGACGCCTGGTGGTCTGTTCGGGGGAATAAAGCCTTGAAGTCGTTTGTATCTCTTTGCACAGTGGGAGTGCAAAATGGAGCGGGATACAGGGTTTAGAGAAAAGTTTGAAAATGTGCAAATTCTGAATACCAAAGGTTGTAGAAAAACAAATTTAATATTTTTACAACAAGGTGGCAGTTGGTTTACTATGATACTCAGTGATTCATTTACTGAAATAAAGAGGCTGAGGGGTGCAGTGAGTTAGACACTGTCCAGTCACCTGTGGAATGTGGGTCTCAATCGAGCTCAGACTGATGGGACAGGACTGTGCTCCCTTGCTGGCTGTAAGGGTACCTACAAGTGTGTTTACCTCACTCAGTGAGGTCCTAGGGAAGGCTGGCTCTGCAAATGGAAACACGGAAAACTGATGCACTGGTTTTGTGGCTCCCTATTTATGTCTAATTCACTGGAGCTCAAGTTAGATGCAAGATGAATGCAGATGCTTTGTGCAGAAGTGCTGAGAACTCCCAGTTCAGCCAGCCAGTGAGTGGAAATTGGTCACAACGGTACAGCTCAGCATTGGGGGTGGGATTGGTGGGGGAACACAGAAATAACTTAAAATAGATAAACAATATGGGACTGAGGGAAGCTTATATGGCTCAGTTGGTAGTGCTCTTGCATCTGAGTCTGGAAGGTTCACAGAATCAAAGAATGGTTACAGCATAGAAGGAGGCAATTCGGCCCATCGTGTCTGCACCGGCTCTTCGAGTAAGCAATTCACTTAGTGCCATTCCCCTGCCTTTTCCCCATAACCCTGCACATTCTTCCTGTTCAGGTAACAATCCAACTACCTCTTGAATGCCTGGATTGAACCTTCCTCCACGACACTCTCAGGCAGCGTGAAAATGCTTTCCCCCATGTTGCCGTTGCTTCTTTTGCCAATGACCTTAAATCTGTGCCCTCTCATTCTTGATCTTTCCACAAGTGGGAACAGTTTCTCCCTAACTACTCTGTTCAAGCCCGCTCATAATTTTGAATACCCCTATCAAATCACCTCTCAGCCTTCTCTTCTCCAAGGAAAACAGTCCTAGCTTCTCCTGCCTATCTTCGTAAATTAAGTTTCTTGTCCCTGGAACCATACTTGTGAATCTTTTCTGCACTCTCTCCAATGCCTTCACATCTTTCCTTAAATGTATCCAGAACTAACTTAAGCACAAGCTCTAGACTAATGCTCCATTGCCGTACTGAGGGAGTGCTGCACCGTCAGAGGTGCTGTCTTTCATATGAAACATCAAATCAAGGCCCCTATGGTGGGTTTAAGAGAAGGCTACAGCACTATTCAAAGAAGAGCAAGAGACTTCTTGCTGGCACTCTGCTGTTATTTTTCCCTCAAGCAACATGAGTACAACAGATTATCTGGTCATTATCACATTTCTGTGCCCAAATTAGCTGCCGTGTTTCCCACATTACAATAGTGCCTACACTTTAAAAGTACTTTGTTGACTGCAAATTGCTTTGGATTATCCTGAGGTCATTAAAGGTGTTACCCCTTGCCGTGTATTCACTATACCCTCTGACCTCCCCCTCTCTGATGCTGAGCGTTCTGTACTCAGCAAAGGTCTCAGTTTTATCCCCTTACGCCCCCCACCTCAATGAATTTCGCGCTCGGCATGACGCTGAGCTCTTCTTCCGTCGCCTCCGCCTCCGAGCTCACTTCTTCGACCAGGAGTCCTCCCCCCGACCAGCAGACCCATTCACCCGCCTCCAGCATTCTCCCTCTACCTGGACCCCTCACCCTGGCCTCTTACCCGCTCTTGATCTCTTCATTGAAAACTGTCGGCGAGACATTGGTCGTCTCAATTTCTCTGCCCCCCTCACTCACTCTAACCTGTCCCCCTCTGAACTTGAGGCACTCCGTTCTCTCAGGTCTAACCCCGACATGGTCATCAAACCTGCAGACAAGGGTGGTGCTGTTGTTGTATGGCGTACCGACCTCTACCTTGCAGAAGCTCAACGCCAACTCACAGACACCTCTTCCTACCTCCCTCTGGACCATGACCCCACCACCGAACATCAAGCCACCGTCCAAAGGACTGTCACTGACCTCATCTCCTCTGGAGATCTTCCCTCTACAGCTTCCAACCTCATAGTCCCGCAACCCCGGACAGCCCGCTTCTACCTCCTTCCCAAAATCCACAAATGGGACTGTCCCGGCAGACCCATTGTGTCAGCCTGCTCCTGCCCAACTGAACTTATTTCTTCCTATCTAGACTCTATCTTTTCTCCGCTGGTCCAGTCTCTTCCCACCTACATCCGTGACTCTTCTGACGCCCTACGTCATTTTGACAATTTCCAGTTTCCTGGTCCCAACCGCCTCCTCTTCACTATGGACGTCCAATCGCTCTACACCTCCATCCCCCACCAGGATGGTTTGAGAGCTCTCCGCTTCTTCCTGGAACAGAGGCCCAACCAGTCCCCATCCACCAACACCCTCCTCCGCCTGGCTGAACTTGTTCTCACATTGAACAACTTCTCCTTCAACTCCATGCATTTCCTTCAAGTAAAAGGTGTCGCTATGGGTACCCGCATGGGTCCTAGTTATGCCTGTCTTTTTGTGGGATATGTCGAGCATTCTTTGTTCCAGTCCTACTCAGGCCCCCTCCCCCAACTCTTTTTCCGGTACATTGATGACTGTATCGGTGCCGTTTCCTGCTCCCGCCACGAACTAGAAAACTTTATCAACTTTGCTTCCAATTTCCACCCTTCTCTCACCTTTACATGGTCCATCTCTGACATTTTCCTTCCCTTCCTCGACTTCTCTGTCTCCATCTCTGGGGATAGGTTGTCTACCAATATCCATTATAAGCCCACTGACTCCCACAGCTACCTCGACTACACTTCTTCACACCCTACCTCCTGTAAGGACTCCATTCCATTCTCCCAGTTTCTCCGTCTCCGACGCATCTGCTCTGATGATGCTACCTTCCATGACGGTGCTTCTGATATGACCTCCTTTTTCCTCAACCGAGGATTTCCCCCCACTGTGGTTGACAGGGCCCTCAACCGTGTCCGACCCATTCCCCGCACCTCTACCCTCACCCCTTCCCCTCCCTCCCAGAACCGTGACAGGGTTCCCCTTGTCCTCACTTTTCATCCCACCAGCCTCCATATCCAAAGGATCATCCTCCGCCATTTTTGCCACCTCCAGCGTGATGCCACTACCAGTCGCATCTTCCCCTCCCTTCCCCTGTCAGCATTCCGAAGGGATCGTTCCCTCCGCGACACCCTGGTCCACTCCTCCATTACCCTCACCACCTCGTCCCCGTCCCAGGGCACCTTCCCTTGCAATCGCAGGAGGTGTAATACCTGCCCATTTACCTCCTCTCTCCTCACTATCCCAGGCCCCAAACACTCCTTTCAGGTGAAGCAGCGATTTACTTGTACTTCTTTCAATGTAGTATACTGTATTCGCTGCTCACAGTGTGGTCTCCTCTACATTGGGGAGACCAAGCGCAGACTGGGTGACCGCTTTGCGGAACATCTCCGCTCAGTCCGCAAGCAGGACCCTGAGCTTCCGGTTGCTTGCCATTTCAACACTCCCCCCTGCTCTCATGCCCACATCTCTGTCCTGGGATTGCTGCAGTGTTCCAGTGAACATCAACGCAAGCTCGAGGAACAGCATCTCATCTACCGATTAGGCACACTACAGCCTGCCGGACTGAACATTGAGTTCAATAATTTCAGAGCATGACAGCCCCCCACTTTACTTTCATTTTTAGTCATTTTTAGTTATTTTTTCTTCCTTTGTTTTGACATTCCTTTTTACATTTTTTACAATCTTTTTTTGCATTTATTTCATTTCATCTTAGTTTGTTCAGTTTGCTTACCCACTGTTTTTTTCAGGTTGTTTTTCTTCAGGTTTGCACTTGCTGATGTTCAATATTCAGTATATTCACACCTAATCTGTACTAATGCTTTGTCTTTCAACATACCATTAACATATTGTTTGCCTTTGCTCCATGACCTTTTGGTCAGCTATGTGGCCTGGTCCAATCTGCACCTTCTCCTTTGTTATCTCTTGCCCAACCCCCACCTCACTTGTTTATAATCTGTGACTTTTCTAATATTTGTCAGTTCCGAAGAAGGGTCACTGACCCGAAACGTTAACTCTGCTTCTCTTTCCACAGATGCTGCCAGACCTGCTGAGTGAATCCAGCATTTCTTGTTTTTGTTTCAGATTTCCAGCATCCGCAGTATTTTGCTTTTATTTTAGTGTTTAATTCACTGCCACTTCTCTTCCAGGAATGCCTACCTTGAAGAAGTTCTGCTCTTCTCTCCGACGGGATTTTCGTTTGTCTCTTTTACCTTGTTCACCTTCATTGCTTTCTATTTCCCTCCTGATGTTTGATAAGGTATCTTCCAAAACTCGTTTTCACAGCCACATCTCCTTCCTCAGTGACTGTCTCCGGCTCCGACTGATTCCACGTGGATTCCAACTGCAGTTTCACCCATCATGCTTTGAAACCACCCAGGATCACAGGTATCTCCGAGAAATACAACGTTCCTCGGACTGCTACTCTCGCCGCATCCTGAGATCTACACTCAGTGCTATGCGCCACCACATGCACACACTGGACCTCTCTCTCCTGCAGCACCGTCTCACCTTATCTCAAATCTGTTCTACTCCGCAGTTTCATCTCATCTTTCGTCTCATCCGACGCATTAACAAAAAACTTTTTTTCTTCCTTTCAGGTGTTAAGGAACGCAAGCTCCAGCAGCTGATGGGGACTAATGCCCCTCCAGATCCTCCTTCCGCTTCACTTCCCTCTGACCCCACCCCTTCTGATCTGACCTCTTGCCGTGTATTCACTATACCCTCTGACCTCCCCCTCTCTGATGCTGAGCGTTCTGTACTCAGCAAAGGTCTCAGTTTTATCCCCTTACGCCCCCACCTCAATGAATTTCGCGCTCGGCATGACGTTGAGCTCTTCTTCCGTCGCCTCCGCCTCCGGGCTCACTTCTTCGACCAGGAGTCCTCCCCCCGACCAGCAGACCCATTCACCCGCCTCCAGCATTCTCCCTCTACCTGGACCCCTCACCCTGGCCTCTTACCCGCTCTTGATCTCTTCATTGAAAACTGTCGGCGAGACATTGGTCGACTCAATTTCTCTGCCCCCCTCACTCACTCTAACCTGTCCCCCTCTGAACTTGAGGCACTCCGTTCTCTCAGGTCTAACCCCGACATGGTCATCAAACCTGCAGACAAGGGTGGTGCTGTTGTTGTATGGCGTACCGACCTCTACCTTGCAGAAGCTCAACGCCAACTCACAGACACCTCTTCCTACCTCCCTCTGGACCATGACCCCACCACCGAACATCAAGCCACCGTCCAAAGGACTGTCACTGACCTCATCTCCTCTGGAGATCTTCCCTCTACAGCTTCCAACCTCATAGTCCCGCAACCCCGGACAGCCCGCTTCTACCTCCTTCCCAAAATCCACAAACGGGACTGTCCCGGCAGACCCATTGTGTCAGCCTGCTCCTGCCCAACTGAACTTATTTCTTCCTATCTAGACTCTATCTTTTCTCCGCTGGTCCAGTCTCTTCCCACCTACATCCGTGACTCTTCTGACGCCCTACGTCATTTTGACAATTTCCAGTTTCCTGGTCCCACCCGCCACCTTTTCACTATGGACGTCCAATCGCTCTACACCTCCATCCCCCACCAGGATGGTTTGAGAGCTCTCCGCTTCTTCCTGGAACAGAGGCCCAACCAGTCCCCATCCACCAACACCCTCCTCCGCCTGGCTGAACTTGTTCTCACATTGAACAACTTCTCCTTCAACTCCATGCATTTCCTTCAAGTAAAAGGTGTCGCTATGGGTACCCGCATGGGTCCTAGTTATGCCTGTCTTTTTGTGGGATATGTCGAGCATTCTTTGTTCCAGTCCTACTCAGGCCCCCTCCCCCAACTCTTTTTCCGGTACATTGATGACTGTATCGGTGCCGTTTCCTGCTCCCGCCACGAACTAGAAAACTTTATCAACTTTGCTTCCAATTTCCACCCTTCTCTCACCTTTACATGGTCCATCTCTGACATTTTCCTTCCCTTCCTCGACTTCTCTGTCTCCATCTCTGGGGATAGGTTGTCTACCAATATCCATTATAAGCCCACTGACTCCCACAGCTACCTCGACTACACTTCTTCACACCCTACCTCCTGTAAGGACTCCATTCCATTCTCCCAGTTTCTCCGTCTCCGACGCATCTGCTCTGATGATGCTACCTTCCATGACGGTGCTTCTGATATGACCTCCTTTTTCCTCAACCGAGGATTTCCCCCCACTGTGGTTGACAGGGCCCTCAACCGTGTCCGACCCATTCCCCGCACCTCTACCCTCACCCCTTCCCCTCCCTCCCAGAACCGTGACAGGGTTCCCCTTGTCCTCACTTTTCATCCCACCAGCCTCCATATCCAAAGGATCATCCTCCGCCATTTTCGCCACCTCCAGCGTGATGCCACTACCAGTCGCATCTTCCCCTCCCTTCCCCTGTCAGCATTCCGAAGGGATCGTTCCCTCCGCGACACCCTGGTCCACTCCTCCATTACCCCCACCACCTCGTCCCCGTCCCAGGGCACCTTCCCTTGCAATCGCAGGAGGTGTAATACCTGCCCATTTACCTCCTCTCTCCTCACTATCCCAGGCCCCAAACACTCCTTTCAGGTGAAGCAGCGATTTACTTGTACTTCTTTCAACGTAGTATACTGTATTCGCTGCTCACAGTGTGGTCTCCTCTACATTGGGGAGACCAAGCGCAGATTGGGTGACCGCTTTGCGGAACATCTCCGCTCAGTCTGCAAGCAGGACCCTGAGCTTCCGGTTGCTTGCCATTTCAACACTCCCCCCTGCTCTCATGCTCACATCTCTGTCCTGGGATTGCTGCAGTGTTCCAGTGAACATCAACGCAAGCTCGAGGAACAGCATCTCATCTACCGATTAGGCACACTACAGCCTGCCGGACTGAACATTGAGTTCAATAATTTCAGAGCATGACAGCCCCCCACTTTACTTTCATTTTTAGTCATTTTTAGTTATTTTTTCTTCCTTTTTTTTGCATTCCTTTTTACATTTTTTACAATCTTTTTTTGCATTTATTTCATTTCATCTTAGTTTGTTCAGTTTGCTTACCCACTGTTTTTTTCAGGTTGTTTTTCTTCAGGTTTGCACTTGCTGATGTTCAATATTCAGTATATTCACACCTAATCTGTACTAATGCTTTGTCTTTCAACACACCATTAACATATTGTTTGCCTTTGCTCCGTGACCTTTTGGTCAGCTATGTGGCCTGGTCCAATCTGCACCTTCTCCTTTGTTATCTCTTGACCAACCCCCACCTCACTTGTTTATAATCTGTGACTTTTCTAATATTTGTCAGTTCCGAAGAAGGGTCACTGACCCGAAACGTTAACTCTGCTTCTCTTTCCACAGATGCTGCCAGACCTGCTGAGTGAATCCAGCATTTCTTGTTTTTGTTACATAAATGCATGTCTTTCTTGTTCTTTTAATAATGAGGCTGCCTCTTTAAAATAAAAACAAGAAATGCTGGAAATACTCAGCAGGTCTGGCAGCATCTGTGGAGAGAGAAGCAGAGTTAACGTTTCAGGTCAGTGACCCTTCTTCAGAACTTCTGATGAAGGGTCACTGACCTGAAACGTTAACTCTGCTTCTCTCTCTACAGATGCTGCCAGACCTGCTGAGTATTTCCAGCATTTCTTGTTTTTATTTCAGATTTCCAGCATCCGCAGTATTTTGCTTTTATTTTAGCGCCTCTTTAAAATGCTGTGCCTTCTTTAAATTAGAAAATCCACGGAGAACCAAATTTTCTTTGTGCAATTGGGACTGTGGGTTTTATTTCCAAAAAAAAGTAAATGGAATTGTGCGGCTGTCGGAGGTTTTGTTTAGGTCTCTGATGACAGTGTGAGTGTTGAGTTGGTGGAAAAATGAATAAAGTCTGTGAGCTTTCAGAAATTTGCAGGACTATGGGGCAAGAGAAGGGTTTGTGGGACTAATTTGATCACACTTTCAAAGAGCCAGCACAGGCATGATGGGTGGAATGGCCTTCCTCAGTGCTGTATGATCCTAGGCGATTCATTTTGTTATTATTTTTGTTATGGTTTTAAACTGAAGCTTCCTAACTTGGCAACAAGCTTTGATTTAAGGAATGAGGATAAATGAAAGTGATTACCATCCTTGAAGCCGTGCCAACAAGTTGGCAATGATGCAGATTTCTTGGCAGGTCCTAACGAAACGGATAACCTCTAGTGTCACCCAAAAAAAAAAAATTGCTGGGTATAGGGAGGGGGAAAGCAGAGACATCTGACAGAGGTCTATGCGACAGTCTGCAAATGGAATGCATTTATTGATGCATGCAAGCTGCCAGGGCCCTTCCCAACTCTCACTGGCACAAAAAGATGCCAATCAAGAGCTAAGCCTGCTGCCATTGGGTGGAAGACAGAAGGGGTTGTCCAATTCTGGGGGTGGGAGCAGAGGGGAGGGACAATCAGGTGAAGGTCTTTGACTGAGGGAGTGCGAGAATGGAGGAGAAAGAGGGGAAAAAAGATAAAAGGGTCTGAAATCATATCAACAGCTGGCAACAAGTAGGATTGAAGATCAGTAAAAGCAACTGGAATCTACTAAGCACAGGTACTATAACATAACATGTAGTTCATGCTGAAACCTTCGTGCTGGATATTACCGCTTAGACGATCTGATTCCTTGCTGTTAATTTGAACAAGTTCACAGTTGTTATTAACAAGATTTTCTGCACTGCGAATTGTGGGCAGTTCTGCTTATTTATATTTTAAATTAACGCAGCCTGTGATTTAGTGCTGGTTTCTAGTGAACAAAATTTACTTTGTGCAACTAGGATTAAGGGTTTTATTTACTGAAGAAAAGGTATTAAAATTAAAAGGGCTTGTTGAGCTGGCTGTGTGGGGATGGGGAGGGGGCTTTGATTTGCTCTCCGACGGCAGAATGAAGGTTGATTTGACAGAAAGGAGAATAATCTGTCAGCTTGTATTGTGCTGGATCCCTCGTCACCGTACCTGCATCCTGGGAATGCTCAGTGCCAGCAAGAAGCAGGCATCGCTATCTAATATGCACAAATGGTCCCTTTGGGGCTGCTGATGTGGCTCTGACTGATATTACATACATCATTACAGATGTTAACAGCTGGCCCTGTCGTTCAGGAGTATGGACGAGGGAGGGGGAGTCCCACGGTGAGAGGGTTTACCACACCGGCGGTTGCATGTTCTGCATTCCATCTCCTGCTTTCGCCAGTGCCCCACGAACTTACCCTGTTGTTTCCAGCACTTGTACATTCCCGGTCTTTAATCTCTAATGTTAGCCTGGTTGGGGGAGGGGTGAGGTGGCGGGCTGTTGGTTGCTGTGCGGCGAGGGGGGAAGGGGCTCAGATACTCCTGTAGATGTTTGTTAACGTTGATGAGCGATCATCATCAGCAACACACCTTCTGATAATGGATATGTTTGCTGATCACATGATTGATTCATGAGGCTAATTAGACGTTACTCCCCCTCCCAATAAGTAGGCAGTGAGTCTGGGATATCCCTCAGCGAAATTTAACAGTTGGAGGAATGATTTTTTGACTTTATCCCAATTGGAGCTTGTAAATGATTTTTGATGGATATTAGTGGGTGAGCCCTTGTCTGACATTCCTTTGCCCAACATTGCAATGCAATTATTAACTAGTATAGCCTCTCTGTGAAAGAAGCAGGCAGAGAAATCTCATACAGATTTCTTAGGCTTTCATCTGCTAATATCAGCAGTACTCATTTCGAAGCTTCAACTCTTTTTGATTTTCTTTCTTTGTAGAATGAGACAGAACAGAAGGAGGCCATTTGGCCCATCCTGCTTATGCCGGCTCTTTGAAAGGGCTATCAATTAGTCCCACTTCCCGACTCTTTACCCATGGCCCTGCAAACGTTTCCGTTTCAATTATTCATCCAATTCCCTTTTGAAATTTACTATTGCCTTCCTAGGCCACTTCAGAAGGCAGTTAAGAGTCAATAATTGTCATGGTCAGTAAATATAGGCTCATTAGATGCACTGATTTGAAGCTTTACTGATGATGGCAGTAGTCGAAGGTCATCACTTAGAACATATTCTAGAAGTATTAACTTTTGCTCACACGGGATAGTGTCCAAATCAAATGGGGGTGTAGCTGAGTGAACCAAAACCACATCCTAACAAAGGGCCATCTTACAAACAAACCCACATTTTGCTGATTCTAAGTGTCATGCTTCACAGAGGCCAGTTTCAAAGGGTCTTAGTTATTGTGGCATTCCGTTTTATTGTGTTGTCCGAAAAGGAGGAAGATTGTCAGCTTTGCTATTTCAGAACCTGAGCTATAGAGGATACAAATATCATTCCAGAATTAGCTGTAAGTCAGGAAATGGAAGGGAGGGAGGAACTCAAGAAAATTACAATCACCAGGGAAGTGGTACTGAACAAATTGTTGGAGCTGACAAGTCCCCAGGTCCTGATGGACTTCATCCTAGGGTCTTAAAAGAAGTGGCTAGTGAGATAGTTGATTAGTTTTAATTTTCCAAAAGTCCTTAGATTCGGGGAAGGTTCCGCTAGGCTGGAAAATAGTGAATGTAACTCCTTTGTTTAAAAAGGGAGGGAGACAGAAAGCAGGAAACTGCAGGCCTGTTAGCTTAACATCTGTCTTAGGAAAACTGTTAGAAACTATTATTAAAGACGTTATAGCAGGGCACTTAGAAAAATTGAAGGTAATCAGGCAGAGTCAACATGGTTTTGTGAAAGGGAAATCATGTTTACCAATGTATTGGAGTTCTTTGAGGGAGTTACGTGTGCTGTGGATGAAGGGGAATCGGTGGATATACTGTACTTAGCTTTCCAGAAGGCATTTGATAAGGTGTTGCATCAAAGGTTATTGCAAAAAATAAAAGCTCGTGGTGTAGGGTGTAACGTATTGACATGGATAGAAGATTGGTTAGCTAACAGGAAACAGAGAGTAGGCATAAATGCGTCATTTTCTGGTTGGCAAGATGTAATGAGTGGTGTGCCACAGGGATCTGTGGTGGGGCATCAAATTTTTACAATTTATATAAATGACTTAGATGAAGGGACCAAAGGTATGTTTGCTAAATTTGCTGATGACACAAAAATAGGTAGGAAAGTAGATTGTGAAGAGGACATAAGGGGGCTACAAAGGGATATAGATAGGTTAAGTGAGTGGGCAATGATCTGGTAAATGGAGTATAATGTGGGAAAATGCGAAGTTGTCCATTTTGGCAGGAAGAATAAAAAAGAAGCATATTATCTAAATGGTGAGAGATTGCGGTGCTCTGAGATGCACAGGGATCTGGGTGTCCTAGAGTATGAATCACAAAAGGTTAGTATGCAGGTACGGCACATACTTAGGAAAGCTAATAGAATGTTATCATTTATCGCGACGGGAATTGAATACAAAGTAGGCAGATTATGCTTCAGCTATACAGGGTTTTGGTGAGACCACATCTGAAGTACTGGGTACAGTATTGGTCTCCTTATTTAAGGAAGGAAGTAAATGCATTGGAAGCAGTTCAGAGAAGGTTTACTAGACTGATACCTGGAATGGACGGGCTATCTTATGAGGAAAGATTGGACAGGCTAGGCTGGAAGTTAGTAGAGTAGGAGGCGACTTGATTGAAACATATAAGATCCTGAGGGGTCTTGACACGGTGGATGTGGAAAGGATGTTTCCTCTTGTGGGAGAATCTAGAACTAGGGGTTGCTGTTTAAAAATAAGGGGCCGTACATTTAAGACAGAGATGAGGAGAAATTCTTTCTCTCAGAGGGTCGTGAGTCTTTGGAATTCTCTTCCTCAAAAAGCAGTGGAAGCAGAGTCTTTGAATATTTTTAAGGCAGAGGTAGATAGATTCTTGATAAGCAAAGGGGTGAAAGGTTATCGGGGGTCGGTGGTATTGTGGAGAAATCAGTTCAGCCATGAACTTATTGAATGGCGGAGTAGGCTGGAGGGGCCGATTGGCCGACTCCTGCTCCTATTTCGTATGTTTGTAGGAGTGTGATCCACTGTGGGTGCAGAGCCAGGCTATTAGTACATCTTGTGTTGCAGATCACCAGCTGAGTGGAAGCTCAGAAGCTGTAAGGTTAAGCAGATTTTTGAGTCAGTTTGAACTCAGGAGGTACTCAGGTAGGGCTGGATGTCGTTCTCATCCCAATGGCCAGTTTCGTGGCGGAGGGGGTGGCCGGAGAATCGGGGCAGAATTGCTCGCCATGGAACCCGATGCCAGGAATCCCGGTTTCAATTCTCCCGGGGGCGGGATAGGTTGAGGACGACCTTCCCGCCCAGAGGCCAAATAAGGGCCACTGGGATCTTACCAGGGGCATGGGGGGCCTCCGCCGCACGGGGAGAACGTCTTGGAAAATGAGGCGCCCTCTATGTGGGCTTGGTAGGGGGATCCCTCCTTCATGGGCAATTTGTGGCCCATGGAGGACCCCCACCAAGAACAACTGTACCCCCCGTGACCCCCCCCCCCCTCCTCCTGGACTCAACTCCCAAACCCCACCCTTCCTCACCGGGGCCTTTCAGACTGGCCCCTGCAACGCTGCCTCACCTACCTCTTCTCTGAGGTTCCAGCACTGGGCCTGGATCCGCGGCCTCTGCAGTGCTGACAGTGGCCACCGCTTCTGGTGGCGCTGCTGATATTGCTGTGCTGCCAGCCCTGTGACTGGCTGGCAGCTTTTGGGGGTGGAATCCCCATCCCTATTAAGTCTTTAAAGGGACAGGGATCCCACCTCCTTAATTTTTGACAGGAGGATCACTCCGGGGGGACTAAAAAAATGCAGAGATGGGTTTTCCCCTGCCTTTTCGGCCCGGTGCCGGGAGCCCCGCCTCCTGCACAAAATTCAGCCCATATACTCCATACTACACTTATGTATACACTTACGCATGTATACTCTATACCAAACCTGCATACATATAGGCTGAGAAATTCATTGGCACCATGCCCATCTTTTGGAAGTTAAATGGACAAACAAGCCTCCAATATGACAGACTGGAAGCGCACACTCCTGCTATAGGCAAAAAAAAAATCAGGGTCCAGAGCCCGCACCTGAAGCAGGTATTACGCCCTTTGCATAGCAATAAAAGGCCTTGCACTATGTGAGGCTTCCTCTGCAATATAGGGACGCCCTGAGGCAGCCAATTCTGCCTGTTTTCAGGAAAACCACATGCGGCATAACTGGTGGTCATCAAAGGCTACCACCAAAACAGATAGGATTTTAAAATATATTTACCTGAATGTGGAGTGGGGAGGAGCACAAGTGCCTCTCTTGGCTCTCCATTCAAACCGCATGGCCCAATTGTGACCTTGACGCTTCCCACCCCCTCGGGCCCCACCCGCCCCCCACTGCCACTGCCACCCCCCACCCCCCCCACCCCGCCCCATGCTGACAGGGGAAAGAGTGCTGATGGCAGAGTAGAGAGCATTGCACCTTTCTTCCTCCAGAGAAGGGGCCCTCCCTTATCTAGTCCTAGGTCTGGGCTACCCAAAGTCCCCACGTGGACTGACTGCACCATGGCCATGTCTAGACATCTCGAGCCACTTCCTCCTGCTGCCTCCCAGAACAGAAGGGAGAATGTTGCTCTAAACCTTTCAGTGTATTCTCATCACCATTCACAGTGCTCTGCAGGTACAGGGTTGTGTCTTCATTTTCCCCATTATAGGGGACTTGGCCAGCACAGCCAGGTGTATCAACTGTGGCTCAGTCAGTAGCATTCCTGCATCAACTCAAAATCTACACTGACACTCTAGTGCCGTGTTGGAAGTGCAGTCTCTTGGACGAGACATTAAACCAAGCCTCCATCTGCCCTCTCAGGTCGGCATAAAGGTCTTACGTGACTATTTTGTAGAAGACCAGGGGAGTTGTCTGCGGTGTCCTGGACAATATTTAACCCTCAAACAGATTATCTGGTCATTATCCCATTGCTGTTTGTGGAAACTTGCTATGCACAAATAGCTGCCATGTTTCCTACATTACAACAGTGACTAGACTACAAAAGTACCTCATTGGCTGTTAAGTGTGCTTTGGGATGTCCTGAGATTATGTGAAAGGTATGATATAAATGCAAGTTTTTTATTATTGGCCCCCTAACTGAGTCCTGAATCTATTCCTTCCAAGTCTGTGGTTCCAGTCCTCCCAGAAGTAACACGAACATATGTGAGTTCAAAGCCCAGTTGAGATTGGGATTCCATTCCCAGCCCTTCCAGGTCTGAGTGCCCAATGCTTCATTGTTGCAGCTGCTAGTCCATTGCTTCTAATTCCCAAGTTCGTGCACTGGCGTCTGCTCTGCAGCAAACACAGTGTAGCGGATACATCTGCAGTCACAGCTCTGTATTCAATGCATGGTGGAAATAGAGTTCTCTCCCTAGGCAGCCAGACTTATTTTAAACTGAATATGGGGGGAGGTGATGGGGGTGGGGTGGGGTGGGAGGAGGGTGGGTGGAATTCCAATAAACCCTCCAGAAATATCTTTTCAAAATATCTTATCAGAAACCCTTTGAAATATGCAGCTGGTAACCAGGCAACAAGGGTCATCAGTTCATTGACATCGCTGCGTACAGCCTTACTTCCTATTTTGTTCCTCTGTAGCATTGGAGATGTGGCAGAGATTGGACACACATACGCGTGTGCATGCATATACACACACACACACACACACACATAAATACACATACAAACATGCACACACAAATACATACATATACACACACAAAGATATAGACACACATACATACACATACATGCACACATACATAAACACACACCCAGAAACACACACATATACTCACATCTGCGCATGCACAAATACATATACATACAAAGACACGAATCCGGACACATCGCACACAGAAAAATACATACACAGCCACATAGATGTATACACGTATGCAAAAGCAAAATACTGTGGATGTTGGAAATCTGAAATAAAAACAAAAAATGCTGGAAATACTCAGCAGGTCAGGCAGCATCTGTGGAGAGAGAAACCGAGTTAACATTTCAGGTTTGTGACCTTTCATCAGAACTCGGAAATGTTGTAATTGATTTTGAGCAAGTGAAAGGCAGGGTGGGGGGACGGGGGGGGGGGGGGGGGGTGGGGGGGGAAGGGGGAAAGAGGAACAAACAGGAAGGTCTGTGATGGGGTGGGGGCAGGAGAGATTAAATGACAAAAGGTTTCATGGTACAAAGCCAAAGGGAGTGGTAATGGGACAAGTAAAGAAACAAAAGATGTGTCTGAAGGAGGTGTAAATGGAAGGATAGCAGCTGTCTGAATGCAAAGTGAAGGGATTAAGAAAGAAACAAGATAAAAACTGAACCAACAACAAGAAAAGAAACAAAATGGGGACAGAGATTATGATCTAAAATTGTTGAACTCAGTGTTGAGTCCAGAAGGCTGTAACATTCCCAGACAAAAGATGAAGTGATATACACACACATGCATCACACATGCACATAAATCAATACACACATAGTGCCAACATCATACAGCTCCAGAATAGTAACTACCTACTCCATGAGTCCTGAATGATGCACCACCGTGTCTCATTTATCTCATCATAATGCATATCTACAGCTCTGTTTAATTGCAATCCATTGGTTAATGTAGTAAACAGTGAGGAGGATAGTAACAGACATCAGGAGACAGACTGACTGGTGAAATGGTCAGTCACATGGCAGATGAAATTGAATGCAGAGAAGTATGAAGTGGTACATTTTGGTAGGAAGAATAAGGCGAGGCAATATAAACTAAATGGTACAATTTTAAAGGGGGTGTAGGAACGGAGAGACCTGGAGGTGTACGCACACAAATCTTTGAAGATGGGAGGACAAGTTGAGAAGGCTGTTGAGAAAGAATATGGGATCCTTGGCTTTATTAATAGAGGCATTGAGTACAAAACAAGGATGTTATGCTAAACCTTTATAAAACACTGGCTAGGCCTCAGCTGGAGTACTGTGTCCAATTCTATATGAACATAACATAAGAAATAGAAGCAAGAGTAGGCCTTAGAGCCCCTGAAGCCTGCTCCCCCATTCAACAAGATCATGGCAGTACGTCTACATCAGCTCAACTTTCCTGCCCTTTCCCTATGACCCTTGATTGCCTTAGTGCCCAAAAATCTTTTGAGCTCAGTCTGGAATATGTTCATTGACTGACCACCCACAGCCCTCTTTAGGAAGGATGCCAAGACCTTGGAGTGGGTGCAGAGGAGTTTTACTAGAATGGTAACGGGGTTGAGGGACTTCAGTTATGTGGAGAGACTGGGGAAGCTGGGGTTGTTCTTTTTAGAGCAGAATAGGTTATGGTGAGATTTAACAGAGGGAGTCAAAATTATGAAGGGTTTTAACAGAGTAAATAAGGCAAAACTGTTTCCACTGTTAGCAAGGTTGATAACCCGAGGACACAGATTTAAGTCAGAAGAACCAGGTGGGAGATGAGGAGACAAAAGCAAAAGACTGTGGATGATGGAAATTTGAAACACGATATGCTGGAAATACTTAGCAGGTCAGGCAGCAGCTGTGGAGAGAAAAACAGAGTTAATGTTTCAGGTTTGTGACCTTTCATCAGGACTGAAATGTCAACTTGGGAGATGTGGAGAGGTTTATTTACATAGTAGATTGTTATGATCTGGAATGCGCTGCCTAATAGGGTGGTGGAAGCAGATTCAATAATAACTTTCAAAAGGAAATTGGAGAAATACTTGAAACAGAGAAATTTGCAGGGCTATGGAGAAGGAGCAGGGGATTGGGATTAATTGGTCATTCTTTCAAAGGGCCAGCACAGACACGATGGGCCAACTGGCCTCCTTCCGTGTTATATAATTCTGTGATTCAATGAATTGAATATTGATTCCAATATTGCCTGAGCCACTGCAGCTTTGCAATGACACTGGGGTGAGAAGGTAATTTCAACTTTTAACAGTGGACAAAAAACTGGGTGACAGCAAATCAGACAGCAAAACCTGCCTGTCAGAGCTGAAAGAGTTAAATTATGGGGACAGGTTGCATAGACGAGGCTTGTCTTCCCTTGAGTACAGAAGATTAAGGGGTAATGTGATCATGATATTTAAAATGATTAAAGGATTTGATAGGATAGAGAGAAACTATTTCCTCTGGTCGGGTGGGGAGTCCAGAACAAAATTAGAGGTGGTTTAATTCAGCCCTAACATAGAAACATAAAAAATAGGGGCAGGAGTAGGCCATTTGGCCCTTTGAGCCTGCTCCGCCATTCATTATGATCATGGCTGATCATCCAACTCAGTAACCTGTTCCGGCTTTTGCCCCATACCCTTTGATCCCTTTAGCGCTATACCTAACTCCTTTTTGAAAACATTCAATGTTTTGGCTTCAACTGCTTTCTGTGGTAGCGAATTCCACAGGCTCACCACTCTCTGGGTGAAGAAATTTCTCCTCATCTCAGTCCTGAAAGGTTTACCCCGTATCCTTAGACTATGATCCCTGGTTCTGGACTCCCCCACCATCAGGAACATCCTTCCTGCATCTACCCTGTCAAGTCCTGTTAGAATTTTATAGGTTTCTGTGAGATTCCCCTTCACTCTTCTGAACTCCAGCGAATATAATCCTAACCGACTCAATCTCTCCTCATATGTCAGTCCCGCCATCCCAGAAATCAGTCTGGTAAACCTTCGCTGCACTCCCTCTATAGCAAGAACATCCTTCCTCAGATAAGGAGACCAAAACTGCACACAATATTCCAGGTGTGGCCTCACCAAGGCCCTGTATATTTGCAGCAAGAAATCCTGCTCCTGTGCTTGAATCCTCTCGCTATGAAGACCAACATACCATTTGCCTTTTTTACTGCCTGTTGCACCTACATGCTTACCTTCAGCAACTGGTGTACAAGAACACCTCGGTCTCACTGCATATTCCCCTCTCTCAGTTTATAGCCGTTCAGATAATAATCTGCCTTCCTGTTTTTGCTACCAAAGTGGATAACCTCACATTTATCCACATTATACCGCATCTGCCATGCATTAGCCCACTCACTCAACTTGTCCAAATCACCCTGAAGCCTCTCTGCATCCTCCTCACAACTCACCCTCCCACCCAGTTTTGTGTCATCTGCAAATTTGGAGATATCACATTTAGTTCCCTCATCTAAATCATTAATGTACATTGTGAATAGCTGGGGTCCTAGCACTGATCCCCACTGCCTGCCATTCGGAAAAAGACCCATTTATCCCTACTATTTGTTTCCTGTCCGCCAACCAATTTTCTATCCATCGCAATACACTACCCCCAATCCCATGCGCTTTAATTTTACAATGGAAAAGAAACCCGGGCAAATTATAAAATAGGCTATCACTCGTTTTTTCACCTGGTGGGTAAAGTTGAGATTATCCCCACTGCAATAGTAGTCTCTCAATACTTAACAAAATCCCATGAAATTCCCCTTTTGTTTTCCTATTATAGCATAATTGCCTTCCCTTTCAAGACGCACTGGCTAAGTGAATAAGTTTCATGCAAATTTACTAAGCTTAACACCAGGGAATGGACTGGTGTAAGATTGCTAAGCAATGGGCTGTGCCTCACTGTAAACTTTCACTCATTCAGTTCCTCTCAGAATCGCTGTTAGTGTCTGAGCCAATATTTATCCCTCCACCAACATCACTGAAAAACAGGTGATCTAGGCATTATCATATTGCTGTTTGTGGGATATTGCTGTGCGCAAATTAGCTGCCATGTTTCCTACATTACAACACTGACTTCACTTCAGAAGCACTTCATTGGCACTAAAGCGTTATGGTACATCCTGAGGTGGTGAGCAGTGCTTCATGAATGCAAGTCTTTCTTTCTCTGCAGTGTCGTTAGTATTGACTGTTTTTACCTCAAGATCCGTGTTGCTGAGAGCATTAATGGGATTAAAGCCGACTCCAAGCACCTCTCACAAAAGTCACCACACTAGTGAGGGAATCAAAAAAAAAGCATAGAGGGAGAAAAGAATTCCTGCATCCTGAATAAAGCAAGCTTTGCTAATGAATTTGTTGCAGTGGATCCACATTGCGTTACAATCGGAGTTAAAATCAACTCTGTGCTTTGAGCTCTGGTATCACGCTGAGTGTCATTTTCCAGCATATGTTCGCACTACACAGTGAGCTGTGACTTTTATTCTGTATTACTGTAGTCTTAGCCCATTAAACAACCTCAATTTACTAATATTAATGCCAGGGTATGTTCTATTATAAGATTGCTAAGCAACTGTCCAGGGCTCACTATAAGTGCCACTGATTCAGTTCCTCTCTTAAGGAAAGTGGCTTAGAATCTGCTGTTAATGTACCCTCTGTACTCATGCTACTGCCTGCCAACAAAGATTGCAATGACACTTAAAGCCTCATCTCTGTCACATTTTGAATTACGTTTTTTTTAAAAGGTTTCAATTTCTTTTTAGAACTACCCAGGATGACAACCCAAAAAAGAGACACCTAAAATTTGTTGAGATCTATGCATTAAAATAATTCTCCCCTCCTCTCTCAAACCTACCGATTCTTGCTGCGCTACGAGTGTGTTAGTGACAGTCATTTGCACAGGAGGAGGCTATTCAGCCCCTTGAACCTGTTCCACCATTCAATTGCTGACCTGTATCTCAAATATCTGTCTAGGTTCCATCATTCTTAATACCCTTACCTAATAAAAATATCAGTTTTGAAATTTTCAAATGAATCCCGGCCTCAACAGCTTTTTGGTACCTCTGGCACCTCATCCATGTGGTCGCTCGTCATGTGTCAGCCAAGGCAGTGATTGTCAGCTGTTTGACAGTGGACAGTGTCATGATGGAGCCTGAGCCAGTTTTCACCTGATCCTTCAATATCCAGGAGATGTGTAGTGGCCTTGTATATATATGCAACTAAACAGAATGTGCTTATGACTTCGGGGCACCAGAATAATTGGTTCCTCATTCACCTTTTCTCACTATCCTTCAGCTATACACTGAGGATACTGCAAACAGGGTGTTGTGTTTAGAAAGTATTTGCATTTCTATAGCCTCTTTCATCACCTCAGGTTATCTCAAATGCTTTACAGCCAATGAACTACTTTTTGAAGTGTAATCACTGTTGTAATGCAGGTAACACAGCAACCAATTTGCACACAGCAAGCTCCCAAAAGCAGCAAAGTGATAATGACCAAGCCATCTGTTTTAGTTGGTTGAAATAGTGCAATATGATCTCGTATCTCACCTGAGAGGGTAGACGGGGCCCTGGTTTAAAAGTTTCACCCAAAAGACCGCACCACTGACAGTTCAGCATTCCCTCAGTACAGTGCTGGAAATGTCAGCGTAGATCATGTCTCCGGAGTGGAACTTGAACCCAAACCCTCTGACGCAGAGGCTAGAGTTTCTACCCACTGGGCCAAGGCTGGTGCAACACTGAAAAGCTTGACAGTAATTTAACATTGTGAAAGATCATTTGGAACTGTGGGAATATGGGAACCACAGTTTCTACTATTTTAGGAACCAATGGGCATATTGCAATCATTTAAAATCCTCCTCAAACTCCTATTTTTGAGCCCATACTTCCTGTCAACTCACCGAACTCCACTGTCCACCCATTTCTCCAAATGAATCACTTTGGGGCATTTACTGCATTAAAGTTGTTATATGAACAGGCCGGGGCTCTTTTTTTCTTGAATAGGGAAGGCTGAGGGGTGACCTGAAAGAGGTTTTTAAGATTATTAAAGGGTTTGATAAGGCAGTCATGGAGGATATTTCCACTTGTGGAGGAGTCCAAAACGAGGAGCCATAACTAAAACAATAAGTCCAGTTGGGAATTAAGGAGAAAACTCTTTATCCAGAGAGTGATGAGAATATGGAACGCACTACCACATGGAGTCATTGAGATGAATGGCATTGATGCATTTTAGGGGAAGCTAGATACGTGATTGAGGGAGGAAGGAATAGAAGGATATGCTGATTGGGTGAGATGAAGTCAGATCAGACAAGGATCGTGTACAGCATAGACACTGGCATTGACCAGTTGGGCTGAATGGCCTGTTCCTGTACTGTACATTCTCTGCAATAAGTACAAGTTGTTGTTCTCATTATTGGTCTAATCATATTCTCCCTTGCAAATGAGTCCAGACCGAGGTGACATAAATTTTGCGGAGTTAAAGTGAATCGAGAAAAAATCTTTTTTATGCAGTGGGTTGGAGCACTGCCCAGACAGCCGTAGATTGAGAATCAATTGAGGGATGCTTAAAACGTAAACACTTTTTTTGGAATTAAGGGTGTAGCAACAAGCAAATTTAGATGGAACTGTCATGGTTAATGAATTAGTGGAGTACCTAAGCTGGACTGAACGACCTGCTCTTGTTCCTATGCACCACAGACAGTGGCTCAATTTGCTTCAGTCGTTTTCGGCAATTACTTGGAGTCCAAAACTAGGGCCATAAATATAAAAGAGTCATCAATAAATCCAGTGGGGAATTCGGGAGAAGCTTCTTTACTCAGAGAATGGTTTGAATGCAGATCTTGCTATGTAGCAGTTGAGGTGAGTAGCACAGCTGCATTTAAGGGGAAGCTAGATAAATACATGAGGGAAAAATAAATAGAATATGTTGATAGGGTGAGATGAAGACCGGTGGGAGGAGGTTCGTGAGAAGAATAAGTACCGGTATGGACCAGTTGAGCCGAATGGCCTGTTTCAGTGCTGTACATTGTATGCAATTCCTGTGAATAATAGTGGGTTTCAAAACCTCTGGGAATTGGGTTTGAATAGCAGTCCAGGCTGATGGGTTGAGAGTGTTATTTCCCTGCAGGCTGCAAGCATCATTGTTTAATGAAATTGTGAAGTCTCCACACCTTGCAGATATGCATCAACAGCAAAAACCTGCATTTGGAATATTACAGATTCTTGCTGACGTGACTCGGAGACTGCCTCGGTGTTTTTACTTTGTTGTAGCCCAACGTCTCTACAGTGTATGAAAATGATTTTGTGTGTCAGCTTGGTGTCGTGATCACTGCTGAGTCAGAAGATTGCTGGGGGGTTGCGGTGGGGGAGGGGAGTGAGTGGTGGGGTGGGGTCCAAAAACTAGGCCAGCACTTGAAGGCATAACCTAGGGTGACATTAAACCAAGGCCCCCTCTGCCCTCTCCAGTGGTTGTGAAAGATTCCATGGTACAATTTTGACAAAGAGCAGGGGCGTTCTCCCCAGTGTCCTGGCTAATATTTGCCCATCAACCAAAATCACTAAAACAGGTTATTTAGTCAATTATCTAATTTCTGTTTTGTGGCAGCTTGCTGTGCGCAAATTAGCTGCCACGTTTCCCACGTTACAACAAAAGAACAAAGAACAAAGAACAGTACAGCACAGGAACAGGCCATTCGGCCCTCCAAGCCTGCGCCGATCTTGGTGCCTGCCTAAACTAAAACCTCTGCACTTCCGGGGACCGTATCCCTCTATTCCCATCCTATTCATGTATTTGTCAAGATACCTCTTAAACGTCGCTATCGTACCTGCTTCCACCACATCCCCCGGCAGCAAGTTCCAGGCACTCACCACCCTCTGTGTAAAGAACCTGCCTCGCACATCCCCTCGAAACTTTGCCCCTCTCACCTTAAACCTATGTCCCCTATTAACTGACTCTTCCACCCTGGGAAAAAGCTTCTGACTATCCACTCTGTCGATGCCGCTCATAACTTTGTAAACCTCTATCACGTCGCCCCTCCACCTCTGTCGTTGCAGTGAAAACAATCCGAGTTTATCCAACCTCTCCTCCTAGCTAATGCCCTCCAGACCAGGCAACATCCTGGCAAACCTCTTCTGTACCCTCTCCAAAGCCTCCACGTCCTTCTGGTAGTGTGGCGACCAGAATTACACGCAATATTCTAAGTGTGGCCTAACTAAGGTTCTGTACAGCTGCAGCATGACTTGCCAATTTTTATACTCTATGCCCCGACCGATGAAGGCAAGCATGCCGTATGCCTTCTTGACTACCTTATCCACCTGCATTGCCACTTTCAGTGACCTGTGGACCTGTACGCCCAGATCTCTCTGCCTGTCAATACTCCTAAGGGTTCTGCCATTTACTGTATACTTCCCACCTGTATTAGATCTTCCAAAATGCATTACCTCACACTTGTCCGGATTAAACTCCATCTGCCATTTCTCCACCCAAGTCTCCAACCGATCTACATCCTGCTGTATCCTCTGACAATCCTCATCACTATCCGCAACTCCACCAACCTTTGTGTCGTCCGCAAACTTACTAATCAGACCAGCTACATTTTCCTTCAAATCATTTATATATACTACAAACAACAAAGGTCCCAGCACTGATCCCTGCGGAACACCACTAGTCACACCCCTCCATCCAGACAAGCACCCTTCCACTGCTACCCTCTGTCTTCTATGACCGAGCCATTTCCGTATCCATCTTGCCAGCTCACCTCTGATCCCGTGTGACTTCACCTTTTGTACCAGTCTGCCATGAGGGATCTTGTCAAAGGCTTTTCTGAAGTCCATATAGACAACATCCACTGCCCTTCCTTCATCAATCATCTTTGTCACTTCCTCAAAAAACTCAATCAAATTAGTGAGACACGACCTCCCCTTCACAAAACCATGCTGCCTCTCGCTAATTTGTTCGTTTGTTTCCAAATGGGAGTAAATCCTGTCCCGAAGAATCCTCTCTAATAATTTCCCTACCACTGACGTAAGGCTCATCGGCCTATAATTTCCTGGATTATCCTTGCTACCCTTCTTAAACAAAGGAACAACATTGGCTATTCTCCAGTTCTCGGGACCTCACCTGTAGCCAATGAGGATGCAAAGATTTCTGTCAAGGCCCCAGCAATTTCTTCCCTTGCCTCCCTCAGTATTCTGGGGTAGATCCCATCAGGCCCTGGGGACTTATCTACATTAATGCTTTGCAAGACACCCAACACCTCCTCCTTTTTGATAATGAGATGACTGAGACTATCTACACTCACTTCATTAGGCTCATCATCCACCAAGTCCTTCTCTTTGGTGAATACAGATACAAAGTACTTATTTAGTACCTCGCCCATTTCCTCTGGTTTCACACATAGATTCCCTTCTCTGTCCTTGAGTGGGCCAACCCTTTCCCTAGTTACCCTCTTGCTCTGTATACACGTATAAAAAGCCTTGGGATTTTCCTTAATCCTGTTTGCCAATGACTTTTCATGACCCCTTTTAACCTTCCTAACTCCTTGCTTAAGTTCCTTCCTACTGTCTTTATATTCCTCAAGGGATTCGTCTGTTCCTAGCCTTCCAGCCCTTACGAATGCTTCCTTTTTCTTTTTGACTAGGCTCACAATAACCCGCGTTATCCAAGGTTCCCGAAACTTGCCAAACTTATCCTTCTTCCTCACAGGAACATGCTGGTCCTGGATTCTAATCAACTAATGTTTGAAAGACTCCCACATGTCAGATGTTGATTTACCCTCAAACAGCCGCCCCCAATCTAAATTCTTCAGTTCCTGCCTAATATTGTTATAATTAGCCTTCCCCCAATTTAGCACCTACACCCGAGGACTACTCTTATCCTTATCCACAAGTACCTTAAAACTTATGGAATTATGGTCACTGTTCCCGAAATGCTCCCCTACTGAAACTTCGACCACCTGGCCGGGCTCATTCCCCAATACCAGGTCCAGTACGGCCCCATCCCTAGTTGGACTATTTACATATTGTTTCAAGAAGCCCTCTTGGATGCTCCTTACAAATTCTGCCCCATCCAAGCCCCTAGCACTAAGTGAGTCCCAGTCAATATAGGGAAAGTTAAAATCACCCACCACTACAACCCTGTTACCTTTACATCTTTCCAAAATCTGTCTACATATCTGCTCCTCTACCTCCCGCTGGCTGTTGGGAGGCCTGTAGAAAACCCCCAGCGTCGTGACTGCATCCTTCCTGTTCCTGAGCTCCACCCATATTGCCTCGCTGCACGACCCCTCCGAGGTGTCCTCCCGCAGTACAGCTGTGATATTCTCCTTAACAAGTAACGCAACTCCCCCACCCCTTTTACATCCCCCTCTATCCCGCCTGAAGCTTCTAAATCCTGGAACGTTTAGCTGCCAATCCTATCCTTCCCTCAACCAAGTCTCTGTAATAGCAACAACATCATAGTTCCAAGCACTAATCCATGCTCTAAGTTCATCTGCCTTACCTGTTACACTTCTCGCATTGAAACAAATGCACTTCAGACCACCAGTCCCGCTGTGCTCCGCAACATCTCCCTGCCTGTCCTTCCTCTTAGTCTTACTGGCCTTATTTACTAGTTCCCCCTCATTTATTTCACTTGCTGTCCTACTGCTCTGGTTCCCACCCCCCTGCCACACTAGTTTAAACCCTCCCAAGTGATGCTAGCAAACCTCGCAGCCAGGATATTTTTGCCTCTCCAGTTTAGATGCAACCCGTCCTTCTTGTATAAGTCCCATCTGTCCCTGAAGAGATCCCAATGGTCCAGATATCTGAAACCCTCCCTTCTACACCAGTTGTTCAGCCACGTGTTTAGCTGCACTATCTTCCTATTTCTAGCCTCACTGGCACGTGGCACAGGGAGTAATCCCGAGATTACAACCCTCGAGGTCCTGTCTTTTAACTTTATACCTAACTCCCTAAACTCCCCCTGCAGGACCTCATCACTCTTCCTGCCTACATTTTAAAAGTTTTTACAGTTTAAACAGTGACTACAGTTTTAAAAAAGTACTTTATTGGCTGTAAAGTGGTTTGGAACGTCCTGTGGCCATGAAAAGCGCTATTTTTTTCTTGCGGCATTGTTGTGGTGTCATAAATGAGACATTAAACCAAGTCTGCCTCTTCATGTGCATTTAAAGATCCTATGACTACTCCAGGGAATTGTCCTGGAGTCCTGGCCAACATTCATCCCCCAATCAATCCCACCAAAAACAGGTTAACTGGCTATCTGTGGATACAGCTGATACAAAATGGCAGCCAATATGGCCAGTCACTCCAAAGTAATTGAATTGTGAAATAATTTTCCCCTAAGCTCTAGAATTCCCTCCTTAAACCTCTCCACCTCTCTTTCCTCCTTCCAGACACCACTTAAAACCTGCCTCTTTGACCAAGCCTTTGGTCAGCTGAGCATCTCCTTAATGCCTAAATTGTTGCCTGGTCAATAGCAAACAAGCTGAACCAAGTCTCAAAGTGGAACGTAGCTGCTATGCCTGATTATTTTCCTAATCCATGCTGTGTCGAATTAAATTGTAATGACGGTGTTCAATAAAACTCAAATAAACACGGGCCACAGATAACCTTTTGTCTTCGTCCTCTCCATGTTTTAACTAAAGGAGTCTCTGCTACCTCAATGTAAGTGATTTAACCTAACACAGAGGTTAACTAAACTGAATTCCACTGAAATATAATGAAGACCTTGCCCTCTTTTCTGGGATTATTTATGTTTTACAGAATAAAATTACAAGTTAATTAGAGCAGCCCTGGTGAAAGCTTCAGCATCTAGACTTCCAGCATGCAATCATGGGTTGTAGCTGCTTTCGCATACTAAAAGCCAGTTTGATTGATTCACTGCTGCTGGCAAACTTCAAATAAAAAAAGCCGATACATTGAGTGAGATGTCCCCTTTCCTCCCCCCGCTAAGAATTCAGCTCAAGTCAGCGAGGAGCATATTCTCCTCATGAGGGCTAGGTGATGCTATGTGATAGATTTAGTGAGGCTATTTTCCTAGTGTGGAGCCTCACCCAACAGGGTCGGGTTAGTGCACTCCATTTCGGGTGCTCCCAATTTTTTCATGATGGGAATATCAGGAGCACCGCAAGATGACCACAACAGCTCCATCCCTGGCCCCCCTCCCCAACCCTGCCTGATTCTCCAATCAGCATTCCTTGTCGAGGGAAGCGCTGCTTCAGAAGTTGATCCCTTTACCCTATGCTCCAATCAGCTCTCTGATCTAATGTGGCTCCGCTCTGGGAGCTTAATCTTGCTGAATTTAGCCTAATGAGCCTTCTCCTCTCAGAACCGGCTAAGAAACTAGCCTAGAAAGAGTGGATGAAGGTCTGCTCTCTCCAATAGACTGGGTGGTCACCATCCCCTTGTTTCTGGATGTCAAACCAGCCCATTCAGAGAGATGAAGGCCTCCTTTCACTGACAGAGCACAGATAATACAATGGATGAGAACACTGTCACTTTACCTCTGAGACCTGAACATGCATACCATGAAACAACAGCTGAGGACATTTCTGTGGAGTCGCAAAGTTGTCATTTTTCAGCCGAAGAAAGTTATTTGAAGCCCTGATGTGGCACTATAAAGATGGACAAAGGCTCAGCAGTAATTTTAAGTCAGTAATTTGATCTCACAGTTCTGCTGATGCTCATAAATCTCTTTGGTTTTACTCTTTTGGTTTATAAGAGCTGCTCAATTGAATCATCAGTGTGTACCTCACTGCTTTTGTGTTTTATTCTCCTTGGTAATTTAATTTGGGCAGCATTCAAATGGCCAGAGGAAGGTAATTTTTTTTCTGCAATTCCATCCCAAATCCTCTTTGCCTTTCTACCTCTCCTTGTTTAAGACGGTCCTTAAATCCTGCCTCTTTGACCAAGCTATTGATCATCCGTTCTAATATCCCTTCCTATGGCTCGGTGTCAAATTTTGTTTTCTAACTCTCCTGTGACACACCTTGGGGGGGTTTTACTATGTTAAGGGTGCTATGTAAATGCAAATTGTTGTTGTTTTCATGTCTTTTGCCTTTTGTTTTTGCTTCAAGGCAACAACAGACTATTAACCAACAGGAGTAACGGAGAGGGTTGATGAGTGGCGAGTGGTTGATGTGTATACGGACTTTTAAAAGGCATTTGACAAAGTACCACATAACAGACTTGTTAGCAAAATTGAATCCCATGGGATTAAAGGGAAAGAGGCAGTATGGATATGAAATTGGTTAAGAGACAGAAAGCAGAGAGTGATGGTTTTCAGACTGGAGAGAAGCATACAGTGGCATTCCATATTACGACCACTGCTCCTTTTGATATATATTAATGATCTGCATATGAATGTACAGGGAAAAATTTCAACATTTGCAGGTGACGCGAAACTCAGAAATGTAGTAAACAATGAGGATAGAAGCAGACTTCAGCAGGACATCGACTGGTGAAATGGGCAGATGCATGGTAGATGAAATTTAACACTGAAAAAGGTGGGAAGAGAACAGAGAGGCAATATAAACTAAATTGTACAATTTTAAAGGGGGTACAGGAACAGAGAGACCTGTGTGTGTATGTGTATATATATACATATATATATATATATACAAAGCTTTGAGGGCAGCAGGATAAGTTAAGAAGGCTGTTACAAAGCCATATGATTTCCTTGGCTTTACAAGTAAAGGCACTGAACACAAAACCAAGGAAGTTATGCTAAACCTTCGTAAAACACTAATTAGGCCACAGCTGGCGTATTGTGTTCAATACTGGGTACCACACTGGATGCAAAGGCCTTAGAGAGGGTGCAGAGGACAGTTAATAGAATGGTGCCAGGGATGAGGGATTTCAATTACGTGGACAGACTGGAGAAGCTGGGGTTTTTCTCCTTAGAGCAGAGAAGGTCAAAAGGAGAACCAGAGGCAACATGAGGAAACTTTTTTTTAACACAGCGAGTTGTTGTGATCTGGAATGCATTGCCTGAAGGGGTCGTGGAAGCAGATTCAATAATAATTTTTGAGAGGGAATTGGATAAATTTTTGAAGGAAAAATATTAAAGTGTTATGGGGACAGGGCAGGGATGTGGGACTAATTTGATAGCTCCACCAATGTGCTGACACAGGCATGATAGGCCAAATGGCCTCCTTCTGTACTGAATCATTCTATGATTCTGTGATTGGAGCCATCCACACTGTGGGATATAAATTACTTTCTTTGTCCTTTCCTTCATTGATTTGTAACGGTTTCATACCCCAACTTTCATGTAACGTAGTTTGTTTCGAATAAATGGGATCTATTGCAATTTGATTGAGGGGAAAATAAAATGTGAATTTGTAAAGTGTGAATTTTTAAAATAGAGCACCACTACTAAGACCAGCATTTATTGCTCATCACTAGTTGCCCTTGAGAAGGTGGTGATGGGTCTTTTTCTTGACCAGCAGTAGTTCGTGTGGTGAAGGTGTTGCCCCCCCCCCCACCACGACCCCCCCCCCCACCTCCCCCACAGTGCTGTTAGGCAATGATATTGTATATTGTAATTGTATAGAGCCTTGGTGAGATCGTATCTGGTCTATTGTGTACAGTTTTGGTCTCCTTGCCTAAGGAAGAATATATTATCCATGGAGGGAATGCAATGAAGGGTCACCAGACTGATCCCTGGGATGTCAGGATTGTCCTATGAGGAGATATTGAGGAGACTGGGCCTGTATTCTCTGTAGTTTAGAAGAATGAGAGGTGATCTCACTGAATTCTTACAGAGTTCGACAGGGTAGATGCAGGAAGGATGTTTCCCCTGGCTGGGGGGGGTGGGGATCTAGAACCAGGGGGCACAGACTCAGAGTAAGAGGTCGGCCATTTAGGACTGAGATGAGAAGGAAGTTCTTCACTCAGAGGGTGGTGAATCTTTGGAATTCTCAGAGGGCTCTGGAGGCTCAGTCATTGAGTATGTTTGGGTGGCACAGTGGCGCAGTGGTTAGCACCGCAGCCTCACAGCTCCAGTGACCCGGGTTCAATTCTGGGTACTGTCTGTGTGGAGTTTGCAAGTTCTCCTTGTGTCTGCGTGGGTTTTCTCCGGGTGCTCCGGTTTCCTCCCACCACCAAAGACTTGCAGGTTGATAGGTAAATTGGCCATTATAAATTGCCCCTAGTATAGGTAGGTGGTAGGGGAATATAGGGACAGGTGGGGATGTGGTAGGAATATGGGATTAGCGTAGGAATAGTATAAATGGTGATTGATGGTCGGCACAGACTCGGTGGGCCGAAGGGCCTGTTTAAGTGCTGTATCTCTAAATAAAAAACAATATTCAAGACAGAGATCGATAGATTTCTAGATATTAAAGATATCAAGGGATATGGGGATAGTGCGAGAAAATGGCGTTGAGGTAGAAAATCAGCCGTGATCTAGCTGAATGGCGGTGCAGGCTCGAGGGGCCGAATGGCCAACTCCTGCTCCTATTTCCTAAGTTCCCTCTTAGTTTTCCTTGGTGCGCTTGGCCTATTTCTGTCAATTTTTTTTTTTGCGTGGCTGCGCATGGCATGTTACAGGGGACAGCTTGCCAGCAGCTTGGGCGGTACCTCCATGATTGCTGCGCAGGTGCGCACTCGCGCAGCTTAGAGGGAAGATTGCTGTTAGGTAGACAGTTCCAGAATTTTGACCCAGCAACAATGAAGGAACAATGATATATGTCCAAGTGTGTGACTTGGAGAGGAACTGGCAGGTGGTGGATGTTCCCATGCGATACTGCCCATGTCCTTCTAGATGGTGGAGATCAAGGGTTTGGGAGATCGAGAGCTCTGGGAAGTGACGAGAGAGTCCTTGTTTTAATTATAAAATGACTAGAATGCTGGGATGAATGAACAATTGATCAAGGGGCCAATCTTCATGGCCTTCAGTGCTGTGAAGACTGCAGCACTGAACCTAATACCCAATCCATCTGCCACCATTTCTGACCTGTTGTGAGAATGGGCAACCAAATGCCTGTTTTAGGCAGCAACCTATTTAAATATGCAAATTTGGGTCATGTTCTGTTGGTAGGTGCCCCCAGTGCAATTTCTCAGCTATCAGTCAGCAGAGCATTCTAGATGTTGAGGGGCCTCACTAGTAGTCTTAAAGTGGTCCCCCCCCCCCCCCCGTTGCCTTCCCATAATCCTGTGCTCACGGGCAACTAACTGACACGAGATAGGTGAGGCCCAGTGGCAGGAGGTGCTGGAGAACAACATTCCTTCTAAGCTGCACAAGTGCACAGCTGTGCCGCAATCAGAAATGTGCCACACAGGCGACAAACAGGCTGCGCACAAGAAGCTGTCCCTTTAAGAGGCGTGCACGTGCGGCCGTGGCATCAATCTTAAAGGGATCGATTGGTGCAGGCAACGGGCAATGCACAGTGAAAGGAAATTAGAGGGAACATTACTGGAGAAGGTGGGAAAAAAAAGATTTTATAAGGATTACAAGCTTCAGGCTTTCCTTTCAGAAGCTCTCCGCCTCTCTACCTTTTTGTCTCTTTTAAGACACTCCTTAAAACCTACCTACTTCTGTCCTGATGTGTCAAATCTTGTTTGATAACGCTCCTCTGAAACACCCTGGGATGTTTTACTACCTTGAAGGTGTTATATAAATGCAAGTTGTTGTTTTTGATGCCTGGACTGAGAGGTTATAACTTTCAGGAAAGACTGAACAGGCTGAGGCTCTTTTCTGTGGAGAAATGGAGACTGACGGGTGACCTAATAGATGTCTTTAAAATTATGAAGTCAGTTGATAGGGTGGACATCGCGACAGAATGTTTCCACTTGTGAGGGAGACCAAAACTAGGGGTCATAAATATAAGATAGTGACTAATAAATCCAATAAGGAATCCAGGAGAAACATAGTCACCCAGAGTGTGGTTAGAATTTGGAACTCGCTCCCACATGGAATGGTTGAGATGAATAGCAGAGATGCATTTAAGTTAGCTAAACACATGCAGGAGAAAAGAATAAAAGGATATGCTGATCGGGTGAGATGAATTAAGGTGGGAGGAGGCTCATGTGGAGGATAAACACCAGCATAGACCTGTTGAGCTGAATGGCCTGTTTCTGTGCTGTACGTTCTGTGGAAAGAGGGAACGACTGTCAGTCTAATCTTTCTTCTCACTGTCCTATTACTTTCCTTTAGTCCACAGGATTTCCTCTGGTGCTTGAACTTGGCCCTTGACTGCATCAGCTGCTGTCAGAATGGACGAGCTACTTTAATGGGCGGCGCTGAGACATTCTCAACATGTTGCAGAGAGGCTTGACATGGCTCCAGTTCAAGATCGCACAGTCCATGGCCTTGGGTAGTCTTTTGCTGCTGTTCTCTTTGCTTCAAGCGGCCACTACCTCGTGTCCCAGAAGCTGCCAGTGTTTCGATAAGAACGGGAAGTTTGTGCGCTGCGCTGGCAAGAACCTGAAAGAAATCCCCAAGGACCTCCCTGCTGATACCGTATCTCTACATCTCAACTCCAACAGGATAACCAAAATACCCAACAATGCCTTCAAGGACCTCTACCTACTCAAGGAACTGGATTTATCCAAAAACGCCATTGAGTCAATAGATATTGGAGCATTTAAAGGAATCCCTGAGGGCCTCAAGATGCTTGATCTGTCAAGCAATAAGATCCAGAGTGTACCAAAGGAGGCCTTCAGTAGAATTAAAGCAAAGATCCGACTCTCCAACAACCCATGGCACTGTGAATGTACACTGCAGCAGATCATCAAGGAGCTGACCCTTGACCCGGAGACGGTCAACGACTTCATCTGCCATTCATCGGTGCAGGAGGAGTACGCAGGCAAGCCGCTCATCCAGATCCTTGATTCAGGTATCAACTTCTGCAACATTCACCAGAAGACGACTGACGTTGCCATGTTCATCACCATGTTCGGCTGGTTCACTATGGTTATCTCCTACATTGTGTACTACGTGCGTCAGAATCAGGAAGATGCCAGGCGACACCTCGAGTACCTTAAGTCCCTTCCCAGCACACAGATCACCAAGGAGTTTGACACAATCAGTACTGTACTGTGAGGTGGATTACCCTCTGTAGTGTGACACCTATTCAACCTTAATACTGGATGAGTCAGCAACACTCCTGGCTCAACCACAAGTGCCTCGTTTGCTAATTAGAGATTGTACGCTCTTTGACTTTTTTTATGATTTTTTTGTGCATTGAAATTCCTAATAAAGCTGTCAGAACAAATTACTGCAGTGACTTTGCTAAATTATAGAACATTATTGTCTTGTCCCTGAGCTTTGGGCTCCAATCCAAGCCAGACTCGTTGAATGAAGGAGTTCTGTCTGAAAGTTGAGTTCAGGGAATCACACGGCCTGACACAAATGGGGAGACTGCAGGGGGAACTGCATCAAAAGCCTGGCAAGGCCGGGGACATGGTGGTCCTATTGGTGGAAGTGTTACAAATTCAGGATCAGCCGGGATGTCTGTCCATAGTCAAGGGGAGGGGGACATCTGTCCAAGGTCGGGGGTGGGGGTGGGGGAGGTCTGTCTGTGTTAGGAATTGAAACCTGTTCACAGATGGTGGGGGGGGTGTGAAGATCTGTCCACAATTGGGCGGGGGTATCTGAAATGTGTCTGCGATTGGGATGGCAGGGAGATAGTCTGTGATCAGAGCCACGGACAGGGAGGTCTTGCTGTGATCGGGGGAAGGGGGTCTTGTTCTGATTGTGGGTGGGGTCGGGGCGGGGGCTCTTGCTGTGATCAGAGGTGTCGCCTAGTGCAATGGAGGCCCAAGGCTTCCTTGTGAGGCCCAGAGGAGAATGCGAAAAATTACTTTGAAACACCTTTCGGGCCTCTTCTGGCCCAGTATAGGGCCCCTGGCAGGTGTTGCCTGTTGGGAAGACCTCTCCCCCAAAACTCCCCCTCAACCCTGCTCAGGTCTCTGGGTAATATTGTGGACCAGGTCTTAATGACAAAAGGGATGATGATGCAAGGCAAAAGGGGGAGGTACAAGTAAAGAAATGAAAGTTGGATCCTGAGGAGCTGTAAATGGTTATAGCAGAATAGCAGAGAGGAGGGAAGCATGGAAAGCCTGGCAAAGTAGAGAGGGTTGCTGTGGCCTGTGAATGCAACGGAGTTAGGTGGGTAGACCCCTGGGGCTGCGGACCACCCTGCCAGCCATGTTCTGATGGGGGATCTCCATCCCAAGCTCCAGCCCACACCTCCTCCAATCGGAGGAGCTCTAGTGCAGCCATCGTCCAATACCAGCACCCACTGCCCGACAGAAGTTAGGAGTAGTGATTAAGGTCTAAAGTTGTTAAATTCAATGTTAAGACCAGAAGGCTGTAAAGTGCCTAGAAGAAAGATGAGCTGTTCTTGAAGATTGCACTGTGCTTCATTGTAACAGCGTTTCCAGCATCCATACCATCCTGACTTGAAATTACAACACCGCTCCTTCATCGTTGCTGGGTCAAAATCCTGGAACTCCTCCCTAACAGCACTGTGGGTGCACCTACACCACATGGACTGCAGCAGTTCAAGAAGGTGATTCACCACCACCTTCCCAAGGGCAATTAGGGATGGGAAACAACACCAGCCTTGCCAGCAACACTCACATTACATAAATAAATTCAAAAAAATAAATATTTTGCTTTTGTTTGGAGTGGGGATGGTTTCAGGTCCAGCCCAAGTCAAGTTAAGTAGATGAAAGTCTCTCTGAAGGCTACTGTTCTGCAGGACAGTTTTTGGTTTGTGTATAATCTCCAGAATGGCTTGGGCTATTTTTAGGGATGACAGTAACTGAGGGTAAAGGACTGGGATGTTTATTATAGTGATTCAGTTTATACCCTACAACATCTCAGACTGGTAGTATGTGAAAAACTGAGAATTGGAGTAGGAGGTAATTTAAATTTCCATTTTCAATTAAATATTCAGGACAAAACAAAACCCCGACTGTCATCTAATTTTAAAGAAACAAATTAGACAGCATCGTGTGATGTCCTGGACAACATTCACACTTCAAGCAACACTACCAAGACAAGAAGTTCTCCCTGGTGTCCTCGCAGATATTTATTTCTCAATCAACATCATTAAAAACTGATTGTCAGGTTTATTATCACACTGCTTTTTGTGTGATCTTGCTGTGTGCAAATTGGTTGCTGTCTTTCCTACATTACAACAGTGACCACACTTTATTAGCTGTAAAGTGCTTTGGGATGTTGTGAATGGTGCTAGATAAACACAAGTCTTTCTTTTTCTTTTAATCATATAACAGTCTCACCAGAGAATGAATCACTGGGAAATGCAATGGCGGTCTGGGTCAAGCAAGCTTATCCTAGGGGTGCAAAGCAGTCATCTTGAGCAGACTGAGTTCCCCAAGCAGCCAATGAGATTTGTGGCATGTTAATCTCTTTTTCATTGGGGGAGGAATGTTGTCCCAGAGACTGGGAGAATTTTCTTTCTTTGAATAATGCTGAACATACAGCAGACTAGAGCTCAGTTTTTCCAATCATCTAAAGGACACAATTTTCTACAAAAGCAGCATTCCATTACTCTTGTAGGAACACAGGAACAGAAGTAGGCCTTTCAGCCCATCAATCCTGCTTCACCATTCATTACGATCATGGCTGATCGTCCACTTCAATGCCTTTTTCCCACACTATCCCCATATCCCTTTATGTCATTGGTATTTAGAAATCTGTCAATCTCTGCTTTAAACATACTCAATGACTGAGCTTCCACAGCCCTCTGGGGTAGAGAATTTCAAAGATTCACAACCCTCTGAGTAAAGAAATTTCTCCTCATCTCAGTCCTAAGTGGCTTCCCCCTTATTTTGAAATTGTGTCCCCTGGTTCTAGACTCCCCAACCAGGGGAAACATCTTACCTGTATCTACCCTGTCTATCCCTTTAAGTATTTTGTAGGTTTCAATGAGATCACCTCTCATTCTTTGAAACTCTAGAGAATACAGGCCTAGTTTCCCCAATCTCTCTTCATAGGACAGTCCTGCCATCCCGGGAACAAGTCTGGTGAACTTTCATTGCACTCCCTCTATGGCAATAATATCCTTCCTTATATTGGAGTGCTAGCCAATATCACATGCTCAAATTCTGGAATAACATACAACCCTAGGAGCAGGAGTAGGCCACTCAGCCCTTTGAGCCTTCTCCGCCATTTGATAAGTTCATGGCTGAACTGATTACTCCACATTTCCACCTACCCCCGATAACCTTCCACCCCCTTGAACTCTCACCTCCTGACTCAGAGGTAAAAGCACCACTCACTGAGCCAAGTTAACACTCAATAAATTGTTGGAGGCAACAGTGGTTGACTATGGAACCAAACTCAGCACATGATTGTATCTGTCTGCATCACAGAATAGAGGTAATTTTGACCTTTTGCGATGGTGTAGAGTGGGTATTGACAAATTGCCACCCCATTTTACATCTCTCTCAATTATTATTTCCATTTATTGCCAATTCACTATTACCCGTTTTACATGATCACACAAGATCACAATGACCTCCTAATATTTTTAAAATCAGATTCACAGAGTATTTTACATATTAAATAGAATTATACACAATGTACAGCACAGAAACAGGCCATTCGGCCCAACTGGTCTATGCCAGCGTTTATGCTCCACACGAGCCTCCTCCCACCCTACTTCTTCGCGACCTATCACTATATCCTTCTATTCCTTTCTTGCACATGTACTTATCTAGCTTCCCCTTAAATACATCTATGCTGTTCACCTCAACATGTGGTAGTGAGTTCCACATTCTAACCACTCTTTGGGTAAATAGGTTTGTCTTGAATTCCCTATTGAATTTATTGGTAACAATTTTATATTTATGGCCCCTAGTTTTGGTCTCTCCCACGAGTGGAAACATCTCCTTGCAGTAGTTTATGAGGATGTGAAGAGAAAATTGATCAGATGGGTCCTCAGCCAGAGTGTTAGTATGTCCTCACTCTCTGCAGATGCTGACTGACCTGCTGTGCCTTCCCAGCATTTCTTGACAGGAGATTTCTCCCCCACCATCCTCCTGCTGAATCTCCAACACTGATCAGACTGCTAACTGTGCCTCCTGCTAAGGGTGCTGTTACACTCAGTCACTTAGCAGTCGACTGCCAGGAGTGAAAATGGCAGTTCTTTCAGTTTTGGTTGAACGCTTGTGACAGATTTTCTGTTGTCGTTTCACTTAATTGGAGTTTTAGGTTCAATCTCGTCAATGAGCTGCCACACACAGATCCTGCTGCTGCAATAAAGATGTAATCTAATGAGAATTTCTTTTTAAGTGAGACGACTGGTCCTCCAGATCCTTTAACCGATGCTCTCCCACCGAATTGTTCCCCAGACCCATTGCTGGCTTTTAAAAATTTGTTCATGGGGTGTGAGGGTCGAAGGCAAGGCCAGCATTTGTTCCCCATCCTTAATTGTCCTTGAGAAGGTAGTGGTGAGCCACCAGTCATCTGTATTTATATAGTGCTTTAAATGTAGTGAAACATCCCAAGGTGCTTCACAGGAACGTACTCAAACAAAAATTGACGCCACTTAAGGAGATATTAGGACAAGTGACCAAACACTTGGTCAAAGAGGCAGCTTTTAAGGATGATCTGAAAGGAAGAGAGAGAGGTTGAGAGGTGAAGAGGTTTAGGGAGGGAATTCCAGAGGTTGGAGCCTAGGCATCTGAAGGCATAGCCCCCAAAGGTGGGGCAAAGGAAAGAGGGGATGAGCGTGAGGCCAGAATTGGAGGGATGCAGATATCTTCTGAGGGTTGTAGGGCTGGAGGATGTTCCAGAGATTGAGCAAGTTGAAAACAAGTATGAGAATTTTAAACTTGAGTCATTCCTGGGCTGGGAGCCAATGTAGGTCAGCCGGCACAGGGGTGATGGGCGAACTCGGCTTGGTGTGAGTCGGAATATGGGCAGCAGTGTTTTAGATGAGCTGGAATTTATGGAGGGTGGAAAATGGGGCATTGGCCGAGAATAATCACGCCTGGAAGTAATAAAGGCCTGGATGAGGGTTTCAGCAGCAGGTGAACTGAGGAAGGGGCAGAAATAGGTGATTTTACGAAGGTGGAAGTAGGCAGTCTTGGTGATGGAAAGGCTATGGGGTCGGAAGCTCAGTTCAGAGTCAAATAGGATGTCCAGTTTTGGTTCCTTTACACATCCACTCCCCAGCCCTCCCAATATAGTTAAACAGACTAAGGGGGAGTTGGTTCTCAGTTTGGGACTATTTCCTTTTGTATATCTTGCTTGGGGATCTTGGGGAAGAAACTGATATGCACTTCAGTTGTAAAAGGGGCACAGAGAATGATGATTTAGCAATGGGAGGTCCAATTGGTAAATTTGCGGAGCCCATTTCAGGTGTCCTGGCCGTGGGGTTGGGGGGGGTGGGGAGGAGATAGTGGGGGTGGGGAAGGGGGGGTTCAGGATTCTTCAGCAACCCTTATGGCCCCAGCAGCAAGTATGTTACTAAAAGAAAAATCCCCCAAAAATCCCTTCCTGTGGGGCTAGGAGGAGCAGTCCTTAAGAGCATTGTTGGTCCCCGCTAAGCCCCCACCCAGCTACCTCACCCTCTCCTAATCACCTCCCCTATGATCTCCATCCACAGCAGATCATTTTCTCACCTTCCAGTCTCCCCGCCCCCCCACCCAATCACTATCCTCCTTCCTGACGTTGTACTCTAGAAGGGCTGATGGTGAGGGATAGAACTGGAGCCAATCTTTACACACTTTTATAAGCTTTTATTTACAGAGATACTCCTTACAAGTATGCACCTCCTAATCCAATTACCCCATTTTCAGTCTGTTCCTATTTATAGGAGCACAAGTGAATCCCCAGTTAATGCCCACCACGCATACAATTAATATGCAATTAACACCCGATCATCACTCCCACTGTTTCCCCCCCTTCTCTTGATTACTTCCTGTCTCTCCGGCTCCTCGCAATCTCTTGCCCTTCCCGATCGTCCCCCCCCCACCCCCTCCCCAACCTAGATGGCTGCCAGTGTCGCAAAGGCCTGAAATTGACCTCCTGCTTCGCTGGCAAGTTGCCCAGTGTCTAATTTAAGTGAGACTTGCTATCCGACTATGATTGGGCCCAATCTGTTTCTGCATTGGGATCATTCCCTGTACCCACCTCCTGCTGGCAGGCCAGTACTATCCTAATTCCACGTCATTAAGCTTTAGTTCCCACAGGGAAAAAAATACAAAATATGTTCCCCAAAACGCAAATACAAGAAGCCTTAAATAACAAAAACAAATTCCATTGTTCAGGCACCTTGAAGAAGTGGACTAACTCATTGATTTTCAGTTGCCCATTGTCAGCACTTGTCCAGGGCTGTGCCAGCTTCTTTGAAACTGATCAGAACTTTTTCACCTTAGCTTGTTTAAATGACCATCTTCAGGATAAGATGGTTCAAAGCAAGAAAGGATTTTCATTTATCTAGTGCATTTCATGACCTCAGAATGTCCCAATGCGCTTTACTTTTGAAGTGTATCAATTTTTTACACAGCAAGCCCCCACAAAGAACAGTGCTGTAATGACCAGTAATCTTTTTAAGTGATGTAGGATGAGGGCTGGAACTGTGGGGATAACTTCCCTGGTCTTCTTTGAAATAGTGCCATGGGATCTTTGTTTCCATTTAAGAGGACAGACAGGGCCTCAGCTTAACGCCTCATCCAAAAGGCAGCACCTCCAACAGTGCAGCACTCCCTCAGTACAAGTCTGGGAATGTCAGCCTGGATTCTGTGCTCAAGTCTCTGGAGTGGGATTTGAATCCACAGCCTTCTAAGTGAAGAGGCAAGAACACTGGGCTGCATTTTCAGTGATGGATATAAAGTATGGATCACAAGTCACAGAGCCGCCACAATATTAAAAGCGGCGGCTCATTTAAAAAAAAAACCCCGATGAGGTGGAGGGGGCGGGCGGTCCACCCCGGCAATGGCGTCAGCAGCCTTTATGCAGGCACTGACACCATTTTTAAAGGGCTTTGAGCTTTTCCATTTAATTTAAATATATAATGAAAGAAGTGAGGAAATATTTTACAAACATTTAATTCGCCGCTCTCCCACCACCACCTCCCCCCCCCCAACCCCGCCACCACCCCTGGCAGCCCTATTTCCTGAGCCACGGCTGCCAGTTTCATTGAATGGGGAAGGAAGCTGCACAGAGAAAGGGAGTCAGTAATTCCTTACAGATTTGACTCCAATCTCACACTATTAAACTCAAGAAAACTGAATTTGCGCTCAGGATATAATCTACCTCATCACTAAACAACATCGTGGAATGTGGAGCACTGAAATCACTGCAGCAGAGGAGATACACTAGAATGGTTCCAGGGATGAGGGACTTCAGTCATATTGAGAAACTGCGGAAGCTGCAATTGTTCTCCCGAGAGCAGAGAAGGTTAAGGGGAGATTTAATAGAGGTGTTCAAAATCATACATACATACATCATGAGGGGTTATGATAGAGAAGATAGGGAAAAGAATTGTTTCCACTGGCAGGACGGTCAGTAACCAGAGGACACAGATTTAAAATAACTAGCTATGTCTGTGTATGTGTGTGGGCCCTTCCTCTGTCTAGATGATTGTGTATGTCTGTGCACTTAGGGGACAGCAGGAATCTGCCACACCATCAGGTTTTGATCAGTCTGAAGCCCAGCGGGCTGCACAGAGTAGCATCTCGAGTATTCGATATTCATTGTATTTGCTGATTTACTGGTGGTTATCTCTGTTGCTGTCCATTCATATAAACAGGCTGTGGAGTGATGATGCTGATTTCTTTTATGTAAGCTGACAGTCTCTTTCAGAAGGAGATTCCCCTGTATATGCCGACATTGGATACGCTCCAGCTCGATAGTTTCACGGGGTCTCTGTTGACATATAGAGACTGTGGGTCACTAATGTAGCTTCATAAATACATTAGGGAGGAGATGATTATGAGGAGATTTGATAGAGGTTTTCAAAATCCTGAAGAGTCGGGACAAAGTAGATAGGGAGAAACTGTTCCCGTTGGTGGAAGGGTTGAGAACCAGAGGGCACCGATTTAAGGTGATTGGCAAAAGAGCCGACAGCGACATGAGGGAAATCTTTTACACAGTGAGTGGTTAGCATTTGGAACACACTGCCTCAGAGTATGGTGGAGGCAGTTTCAAATCGAGGCCTTCAAAAGGGAATTGGGTAATTATCTGAAGAGAAAAGATTTACAGGGTTATGGGGAAAAGGCAGGGGGACTAAGTGAATTGCTCTTGGAGAGCCAGCATGGACATGACAGGCCGAATGGCCTCCTTCTATGTTGTAACCATTCGATGCTTCTATGAACTAGCAGAGGAACCAGGGAGGGGCTGTGTGTGTGTGTGTGTGTGTGTGTGTGTGGGGAGTGGTTGTGGGGATGGACAGGGAGATGAGGAGAATTTTTTTTAATGCAGTCAGTTGTTATGATTTGGAATGATTCGCTGGTGGAAGCAGATTCAATAATAATTTCAAATGGGAATTGGATAAATACTTAAAGGGGAAAAAATTGCAGGGCTATGGGAAAAGAGAAAGGGAAATTAGAGATGGGCAATAAACACTGGCCTTGCTAGTGGTGCCCACATCCCATGAATAAATAAAAAAAACTGGTCTAACTGGATAGCTTTTTCAAATGGCCGGCACAGGCACAATGGGCCGAATGGCCTCCTGTGTTGTCAGATTTTATTGGCCCAAATATTTATGGGGAGGCAGACAGAGATGAAGGGCAACTTTTACCATTTGAGGAAGCTGGAAATAAAGGGGTAGCAGAGGTCCTGCCAAGTATAATGGCTTAACGTATTGAGAGGCTGGCTGACTATAGAAACCGGGGACTGGAGAGGAGGGAGGGAAGGAAGGAGCAGAGGAAGAGATCACTTGGGGAGGAATCGTGGGGGACGGGATCGCGGGGGAATGAAATGGGGGAGGGGATGGGATCACCTGGGGATGGTATCGCTGGGAGAGAGATCATGGAGTGGATAGGATTGTGGAGGGATGGGATCGCGGGGAATGGGATCATGGGGGGGATGGGATTGCAGGGGGATGGGATAGCAGGGGGATGGGATCCTGCCGAAATGGGATTGCAGAGCAGGTTAGTTTGGGGGGGGGGGGGGGTAGATGCTGGGGGGTGGGGGAAGGGGTCATGTGGTGGAAGCACTCCTGCTCCTCCTGGCCCACAAGCAGTGCTGGAAAAGCAAATGCCTGCTGGATCCATCACCTCCCTTCAGCTGTTGGATTTCTCAAGTTGTGGGAAACCCGGGCCGCAGCCACTAAATGCACATGGTTGCTAAAATCTGGAGCACACACCCTCTTCTCTAGGCTGCCTCTCAAGGGCAGGTTACCTGCCTGACCTTCAACCCACCTCAGTCAAACTGGGAGCTGACGTGCTTGTGGCATGTTGGGGTCTGGTTTGCCATCCTGAAGAATTTAACCTGCAACCCCCATGACCCTCTCCCACCCAGCCTGGGCTGTTAAACTCCTCCTATGATTCTGAATCACACTGCAAGAGTAAATGCTGCTTTGCAGATTGTTTGACTGCTGCACCCTGTGAGCAGGGTGCAGAACCTTTAAAATTAGAGGTAGGACATTCGGGGTGATGTCAGGAAGCACTTCTTCACACAAAGGGTAGTGGAAATCTGGAACTCTCTCCCCTAAAAAGCAGTTGATGCTGTAAGTCAATTGAGATTTTTTAAAACTGAGATGGATAGTTTTTTTGTTGGTAAGGGTATTAAGAGTTACATAACCCAGGCAGGTAGATGGATTTAAATTATAGACCACCATGATTTCATTCAACAGGTTCAAGAGGCTGAATGGCCTATTCCTATATGAGAATATAATAAACAGGAGTAGGCCATTCAGTCCTTCTAGCCTGCTCCCCCATTCAATAACATCATGGCTGATTTTCTACCTCAACTGCACCTTCCTGCACTACCCCTAGATCCCTAAATTCCCTTTCCCCAGATTCCTTAATTCCCTTAGTGCCCGAAAATCTATTAATCTCTGTCTCGAATATACTCAATGACTGAGAACCCACAGCTCTCTGGGGTAGAGAATTCCAAAGATTCACAACCCTTTGAATGAAGAAAGTTCTCCTCATCTCAGTCCTAAATGGCCAACCCCTTATTCTGAGACTGTGATCCCATGTTCTGGATTCCCAGCCAGGGGAAACATCCTTGCAGCATCTACCCCTGTCAAGCCCCTTCCGGACGTTACATGTTTCAATGAGATCACCTCAGATTCTCCTAAACTCTCGGGAATATAGGTCCAGTCTACTCAATCTCTCCTCATAAAACAATCCTCTCATTCCAGGAATCAGTCTCGACAATCCTGTACCTATGCTGCTGGAACCGCTACGTAAGTCAAGTTGAAAATTCACCTTGTATTTTCCAGCTGGTTCTGTTCCCGTGTGGAAAGTTATGCACTTGTGCAAAGACCCTCATGTGGGCTTTAATTTTTGAGAGACATCTAAGACAAAATGAACAGGTTAGCACCGAGGTGAAAGAAGCACACAAAGAGAGTTAGGACGAGTGCCTTAAATGTCAGGCTAACAGCACGGGTCCTCCCCGGACTCTTTTCTGTAGAGCCATTGGGTTGCCTGCTGCTCTAATCCATTCTTCTTAGCTTATTTTTCTTGAACAGGCCTGGCTTTGTGGATATTAGGAGGGATCAAATGTTTGTTTGACACCACATCAATATTTTATTTCCCAATTAACGTCTAGCAATTAAATTAATTCTCCTTGTCAGGCGATATTCTTGTCCCTCTTCAGGTTTCTGTTAGCAGAGGGCCCACTTACCCCGAGAGTGAGGCAGCTGGCTCGCCTGATTGACCTTTGACCAGCTGTTGGGACGAGTGCCACAGATCGCCTCGCCTCCCTTCCCTCCTGACCCCTGCCCAGCTCTTCAAGTCAACGAGCTAGATATACGAGCTTATGATTTGGGGCAATCACCATCTCTCTGCTGCACAGTCTGGCCTGCTGCTACGGCAATACATGCTACGAAAGTAGAGAGAGAGAAAGAAAGGCTGAAGGCAAGAGAGCATGGCAGAGGAGAAAGCGAGAGACAGAGAGTGAGAGAGAGGCAGAGAGAGAGAGATAGAGAGAGAAAGAGAGAGCGACAGAGGGAGAGAGGCACTGATAGACACCAAAAGGTACAGACAGGGACTGACAGACACAGACAAGCATCAACAGGTACAGGCAGATTCTTACAGATACTGAGGGCAGAATTTTAATTGCCAAGGTGGGTGAGTTCAGGTGCAGGAAAGGGGTTTAAATCCACAGAAAATATTGGCGTGTCAGAAAACCAACAAGATCCCACTCACTTCCAGCTTTTACTGGGGTGTGCTCGGAGGCATGCGAAAAACTCTCGTGGAGACATCGGGTGTCTAATTTAAATATGCTAAGAGGCCATTATTTCAGACTTTAACCCAGCATTCCTGCTTTAATAACCAGCACAAGGGTTTCCTGAACTCTGTGAAACTCACCTCGGTCAACAAGGCAAGAGGACAGCAGGGATTGATGGAGCTGTTAAATTGACAGGCTGGAAAGCCTTTAAACAGTGAATCTGCACAGCTGCTGTCTATGTGAAAGGTTTTTGGTCACAAGTTTTTTTTTTATATGAGAGTGTGCTTTAACTGCTTTACCAGTGATTTCCACTCTTTGGAAGTCATTTCTGCTACCTTGGACTGTTTTTTGGTTTTGATCTGCACTTGCCTGCTGTCAGCCTTCACTGCAGCATGGGAGCAGTTTTTGCGGCTCTACCTTGGACCTCTGATGAGGAACAGGAGGAGCAGCACCAGCAATACCAGTAGCAGAGGGAGCACCACCAGCAGGAGCAGCAGCTGCCTTCTCCGCAGCCACCTCCTGCTCCACAGGACAGAGGGGATGGATGCAGAGCTCCAACTCGAAGGAGACAATACCCCTAGCACGGGGTATACAGACAGAGGAACAGCTTTCTGCACATGGCCTCAGGAGGCTCAGACTTTCTCAGCAGGTGGCTGCTGACATCTGCAGCCACCTGGAACAAGTCCTCCTTCCCAGTGGGCCAGGCGGGTACATAATACCAGAGGCTATCAAGGTCACCACAGCCCTGGATTGTTTTGCCCCCCAGATCCTTCTAGGGGTCTGCTGGTGGCATCTGCAGGATTTTACAATCTGCTGCCCACACGTGCATCTCCCAGGTGAGCAATACTATGTTGTCCAGTGCTGCCACTTACATCGTGAGTGTGTGAAGCCTTATGGCATAATGATCCTCAACCCACAGTCCCCATCCCCCTCAACACAAATCATTCCCACAGTAAGAAATCCCTCCAATACATTCACACCCTTTACTCATCTCCCACTCTGGTCATACCATTCTCCTGAAGGCTAATGTCCATTTGGAAGGCGGGAGGCAGAAATTGGAAATGACTGGACAATGCAGACTTAAAATAAAGTGCATGATTCATTTACATTTTGCAAGACATTCACATACTGACATTTTCATAATCCCCTGGTGCAACTAAAAAGTCTTTCAATTCCTTTTCCTACTACCCCTACATAGTGCTACCCCTATGGCTTCCGCAGAGCTAGAGGCAGGCTGCTCGTGCTTCTGCTCTGACTGCTGGGATGCCCATGGGGGTGGATGTCCTCTGGGGTTTGGAGTCAAAGACATGCTCCACCTGCACCTGTGCAGGGGCAGACTCTGCCATCAGGGCAGGAGGCAACGTGTGGGGCTTTGTCAGTGAGGGTGGTTGCGGGGGGTGGGGGGTGCGTAGGGAAGGATGAAAAGTGGAAGCATCTTGAGCAGAGTCCCCACTTCCATGTGCCCTTTCTTCAGCTTCCCTCTCAGGGCCCACCCACACTTCCCTGCTAGCCAAGAGCTGGACAGTATTTTGCTGCATTTCAGTGAGGTACTGAATGGCCGAGGCAAGGCTTTCCTCCATCCTGTGTAAAGTGGCAGACTGTGTGTACAGACCATTGGTGAGGACCAGCATGAACTCAGTTGCCTGTCGCGTCTGATTCTCCATGCAGGTAACCACTCATTCCATGGCGGTGAAGATCAGAGCAAAGGCCTGAGACATCATGGCTCTCATGCTGGAGAGGGACTCCTCCTGTCTCTGTCCAATGGTGTGCACTGCCTCTGGAAATGCTGACACAACCTCACACATTTTCTGCTGCTGCTCCAGAATAGTCGTCTTCGTCAATGACAACCACTGCCACCCACCACCCACCCCCCCCCCCCCACCCCACCCCTGAGGCTCAGCAGCTGCACCCAGCTGATGAGAGATTGGAGGGTCCTGCACCCTCTGATGGGGACTCTCCACTGCTGTCCCTGACTCCAACATCTGCTCCCACTCACTTGTGATATGTGCCTTACCCTGTGACAACGTAGCTATCAGCCTTGGAGGCACCATTGAGGTGTGTGTATCTGAGCAGGTGGAGGGTGCACATGAGTCATGTGATGGTGCTTCTTTAGAGTGCACGACCTCGTCTGAGGACTTCTTGGTCTCCTCACGCTCCAGCTCCTGTGTTACACTTGAAGGACCTGTGGGAGATGAAAGAGGAAGGACTAAAAAGTCAACAGTGAGCAAATGTTCACATTTCAGTTAGTGGTGACATCAATTCAATGTTAATGAGTGTTGTGTGCTATGTGATTGTATGATATTTAATTCTGTCACCAGGTATCTGGAAGACACCTATCTCTCCATTTTCAATGGCCATGCACTCCACCACTCTGCTGATTCCTTGGCCACCTCTCCGCAGCAGTAAGGGTGGCTCTGGCTGCAGTTTCACCCCTGATTCTCTGCCTGTCCCTGGAGTTCTGCGCTCTCGTCTCCTGCAATGAGAGAAAGCAGAGAGCTATGAGTGTAAGAAATGGAGTGTGTGGAGAGGAGGAGATGACAACATTTGTGGAGGGTAACTGTGAGGGATGGGTGTCAGTGGTGGCTGTTCAGATGGGGATGTGAGGAGGTGCCTCTAAAACGAGGAATGGGTGGAGCTGCAATGGTGTGTTGGTCTGTGGAGAGCAGTGCAGGGGAATGCTGGGAAAGTCAGAGTTTGGGGGTTGGCACATGAAAGTGAACGCCACTCACCTTTCCTGTCCTGATGAGGTCATTGAACCTCTTGTGGCACTGAAACCGTGTTTGAGGGACTATATTGCTGCTGCTGACAGCGTCCGCCACCTCCAGCCACGTCTGCTTGCTCTGAGAGGCTGGCTTCCTATTCTTGTCCATGGGGAACAACACTTCTCTACAGGTCCTCACAGCTCACAGCAGGACCTCCAGGGAAGAGTCAAGAGAACCAGGAAGGGGGCGGGAGGGCAGTATTCCCACATTGCGCTTTCGTTATTGTGCTTTCTGAAGCCGTTGGAATCAATCTAAAATGCAGCTAAAATGGTCTCTTTAAATAGGAATCCTTCCGTTGACAGGCACTGGTCATTATCACGCCCGCCATCTATGATTGGTCGGGAAACCTGCAGACGGGTGCTAATGCCATGGCTGAGTTAAACAGCCCCTTTCTCTCACAAACTGGTTCCCCCGATAATGGGTTGGTTAGGCAAAAATTCTGCCCTAGCAGACACTGACAGACACCGGCAGATGCTAGCAGTTGTTAACAGACACTGATGCACTCAGCTACAAGGCTGGATGGTGCGCGCTGATGCTGCACATTTGCTCAATTTTCTCTTTGCGTCGCCTGTGGTTTAATGGCCTACAGACTGGGCTCATTAGCTCATGATTGAATGTACAGCTTCCATCAGAACATCTGCATAATGAGCTGACAGCATGTTCAGCTCAAATTCATTCAAACTCAAAAATATTTAATTACGCATTCAGTTGGGAGTTGATATTTTCTGACTGTGCAGCAAAACAGGCTGAAAAGGAAAGAAAGAAGGACTTGTACTGCTTTTGTGCCTTTCACAATCTCAGATTGTCCAAAAGTGCCTTGCAGCTGATGACATACTTTTGAAGTGTTGTCACTGTTGTAATGTAGGAAATGTGGCAGCCAACTGCTGCACAGCAAGATCCCACAAACAACAGTGAGATAATGATCTGTTTTTTGTGCTGTTGATTGGAGGATAAATATTGACCAGGACAGTGGGCAGAACTCCCTTATTCTTCTTTGACTTAGTGCCCTGGGAGCTTTTACTCCTATCTGAGAGGGCAGACAGGCCTCACTTTAACATCTCATCTGCAAGATGGCACCTTTGACAATGCAGCACTCAAAAATCATAAAATTGTTACAGCACAGAAGGAGGCCATTCGGCCCGTCGTGTCTGTGCTGGCTCTCTGCAAGAGCAACTCACCTAGTCCCACTCACTCACCTTTTCCCCATAGCCCTGCAAATTTTTTCTCTTCAGGTAATTATCAATTCCCTCTAGAAAGCCACGTTTGAATCCACCTCCACCACCCTCTCAGGCAGTGCATTCCAGATCCTAACCACTCCCCCACCTCTTCATATTCTTTCATCATGCACATCTTTGCTATGTACTTAATGTATGCCTTTTTCCTAACCCTCAGTTGTCACCTTATGTCTTTATTCATCCAAGGAGTCTCACTAGTGTTTAGTTTGTTCTTTCCTGTTAGTGGAATATATGTTTCCTGCACTCTGTTGAACACCGTTTAAATGCTTCCCATTGTTGTTCTATATCGTTGTTTGCCAATATTGTTCCGCATTTTATTTTCCTGGGTTCTATTCTCAAGTCCTCAAAATCAGATTTTCTCCAATCTATTAACCTGTTTTTTTTGTCATACTTATGTCTTTCTCTATCATGTTAAAGCATATTATATGATTGTCACTATTGCCTAGATGTTCCCCTATTTATCTGCTCTGGTTCATTCTCCATTACTAGATCCATAGCGAATCTTCCCTTGTTGGTTTCTTTTCCATATTGGGTTATAAAGGAGTCTTGTATATTGTAGGGATACCATTCCCTTATCCTCTTTACCTACCTCTTCTGCCCAATTAATATCATGGTAGTTGAAGTCCCCCATGATTTGTTTTTTTACTCAACTCCCTAATTTGTCTGCATATTTCTTCTTCCACCTCCCTTCCACTGTTAGGTGGTCTGTACACCACATCTGTTAGTGTGATTGATCTATTATCTTTTCTCTCCAGCCGTATGGATTCTATTTTTGTCTTGCTGATAGCTGCATCTCTTTTTTGTTATCCCTAATAAGTACAGCTACTCCACCTCACTTTTTTCCCTCCCTACTTTTTCGAAATATGCTGTGCCCTGCAGCGTTTAATTACCAGTCCAGATTTTTCTGTAGCTGTGTCTCAGTAATCCCGATTATATCTGGTTCCTCCCAATGCATGATTGTCTCCAGCTCCCCTGTTTTATTACAGAGACTGTATGCATTGTTGTATAGGCATTTTAGCTCATGTTTAAAAGGATTTCCTCTCACTTTATGTTTAACCATCCTTTTAGACTCCTGTTCTATAACTCGACTAATTCCCTTGCCATCAATGTCCTCCCTTACTTTATTCCTTCCTATGCTTTCCACCCCTGTGTTGTTTATATTTAGGCTGCTTATGTTTCTTGTAGATCCCTCCCCCATCTTAGGCATTTCTAAAACGGAATCTGGAGCTAAGGCTGCTCTCCAGAGTTCTGTCGCATCATTTCTCCTTGCAAGGACTAGGCGTGTGTTTTTTGTTGCTTTTGCTGAAGGTACAATTTTATGGAATACTGAAATCTAGTACTCTCAAAGATGCATTTTCAGAATAATACTTTGTGGCCCAGATCAAATCTTCAGCAGGGTTCTTTCAATTTCAAAAACAAAACAAATCAATTTACTACATTTAAGCATGTTTGGAGAATATAATAAATTTTATTACATAAGGTATCACTCTGGGGCACATTGACAAAGGACCAAATTTCAGTCCTGGATCCCCAAACACCAGTCTAATTTCTAAATTTTGTTTTATAACTGTGTGATTTTATTAGACAGATTGGCAATAAGCTTAACCAGCAATAAACTTGAGAGCTGTTGTTCCATAATATTCAGTGATTGTGACTACAATATGCGATGTTGTTGGAAAGCTAGTACTTTCAATCAGAAATTCTCAGTACTTGAGCAATGAATGGATACTTTGACTTACTTTGTCCCTATATATAGTCTGTCTTAGAGCGAAGACCAAAGTACGGAAGGTCATCATCAGGGAACTCCTCTTTGCTGACGATGCTGCATTAACATCCCACACAGAAGAGTGTCTGCAGAGACTCATCAACAGGATTGCGGCTGCCTGAAACAAATTTGGCCTAACCATCAGCCTCAAGAAAATGAACATCATGGGACAGGACGTCAGAAATGCTCCATCCATCAATATCGGCAACCAGGCTCTGGAAGTGGTTCAAGAGGTCACCTACCTAGGCTCAACTATCACCAGTAACCTGTCTCTAGATGCAGAAATCAACAAGCGCATGGGAAAGGCATCCGCTGCTATGTCCAGACTGGCCAAGAGAGTGTGGGAAAATGGCGCACTGACATGGAACACAAATGTCCGAGTGTATCAATCCTGTGTCCTCAGTACCTTGCTCTACGGCAGTGAGGCCTGGACAACGTATGTCAGCCAAGAACAACATCTCAATTCATTCCATCTTTGCTGCCTTTGGAGAATCCTTGGCATCAGGTGGCAGGACCGTATCTCCAATGCAGAAGTCCTCGAGGTGGCCAGCATCCCCACTATATATGCCCTACTGAACCAACGGCACTTGAGATGGCTTGGCTATGTGAGCCACATGGAAGATGGCAGGACCCCCAATGACGCATTGTACAGCGAGCTCATCACTGGTATCAGACAAACCGGTCGTCCATGTCTCCGCTTTAAAGACGTCTGCAAACACGACATGAAGTCCTGTGACATTGATCACAAGTCGTGGGAGTCAGTTGCCAGTGATCGCCAGAGCTGGCAGACAGCCATAAAGGCGGGGCTAAAGAGTGGCAAGTTGAAGAGACTTAGCAGTTGGCAGGAAAAAAGACAGAAGCGCAAGGAGAGAGCCAACTTTGTAACAGCCCCGACCACCAATTTTATCTGCAGTGCCTTTGGAAGAATCTGTCATTCTAGTATTGGCCTTTATAGCCACTCCAGGTGCTGCTTCACAAACCAATGACCACCTCCAGGTGCTTACCCATTGTCTCTCGAGACAAGGAGGCCAAAGAGAAGAGAAGAGATATGCAACATCGCTGAATAGCAGTAAACTCAAATGGACATATAATACTCTAGGAGTAGTTTATTGTTATTTTCACAGTTACTGTTTGTGTGTAATTACCTGAGATAACTATTTTAGATGTCAACCTTGGCTAAGTGGTAGCACACTTGTCATTGAATCAGAAGATCACAGGTTCAAGCCCCACTTCAGAGACTTGAGTGAAAAATCTACACTTCAATGTAATACAGAGGGAGTACTGCACTGTCAGAGGTATTATCTTTCAGATATGACATCAAACCAATATCTGCCCTTTCAGATGAATGTACAAAGATCCCACTGCGTTATTCAAAGAGCAAGGAAGCTTTCCTGGTGTTCTTACTAATAGCTATCCCTCAACCAACACCACTAAAATAGTTTGATTGGACATTTATCTCATTGCTGTTTGTTCCTGACATTACTACAATACCTACATACTCAAGTAATCAATGATGATGCACTTTGGGATATCCTGATCTACTGCTATATAAATGCAAAGTTATTTATTTCTTCACTGCTTTACAGTACAATGGCCTGATGTTGAATCTTTGTATTTCACAGATATGGTAGACTGAGCATTGTTAAATAACCTGTTTGAAATGTTATAGGAGCAGCTGGCTTTTAGCAACAGAGAAGGGCAAACGGGAATTATGTCTCAGATTTTGCAGTGATAATGATAGTGAAACTATCAACGTTCACCGACTTTACTCTTCTGAAACTGACAGCAACTTCTGGAGTCTGCACATTTGCAGAAATCCAGAAGCTGCTGTCAGTGACTCTACACTTCTCTATAGGGTGCATTGTTGAAGCCCCCAGTCTGTAATCAATTAGTAATCACTGAACTGATGAGAACTTGACCTTTTACACTATCGGTCTCATTGTAAAAACCCTTTAAAAAGCTACGCCTTGTTGAATGAGGTGTAACTGGGTTTGTAATGACATACTAAGTTCATAATTACTGCTGAACAGCCTCAATGGACCTAAAAACTAATTTTATATTTGCAGAATGTCAGATTTCTCCAATATGATACCACTTCACTCCGCCAGTACTGCACTGGAGTGTCAGCCTACATTTTCATAAAGTACTCCATATCAAAAGTACTTCATTGGTTGTAAAGCATTTTGCAACGTCCTGAGGTCATGAAAGGCATTATATAAATGCAAGTCTGTCTTTCTTCTGTCTAAACTGACTAGAAGAGGTACAGATAGGACACCCAGGTTCTCAGATGCAGCATTGCAGGTCCTGGTGCAAGCTGTCAGCAAGAGGAAGGGAAATTGTGCTCCCCCCTGGGAGGTAACACCTCTCCCATCAGTGAAAAGAGATAGCTGAGGAGGTCCATCCAGGAGCTTAGCTCCCAGGACATGGTTGCAATACAGAAAGAATTTCAAGGACCTCACCAGAGCGGCACAGTGGCGCAGTGGTTAGCACCGGAGCCTCACAGCTCCAGCGACCCGGGTTCAATTCCGTGTACTGCCTGTGTGGAGTTTGCAAGTTCTCCCTGTGTCTGTGTGGGTTTCCTCCGGGTGCTCCGGTTTCCTCCCACATGCCAAAAGACTTGCAGGTTGATAGGTAAATTGGCCATTAGAAATTGCCCCTAGTATAGGTAGGTGGTAGGGAAATATATAGGGATAGGTGGGGATGTGATAGGAATATGGGATTAGTGTAGGATTAGTGTAAACGGGTGGTTGATGGTCGGCACAGACTCGGTGGGCCGAAGGGCCTGTTTCAGTGCTGTATCTCTAAACTAAACTAAACTAAAACTGAGTTGTCAAGGCAGGAGTCTCTCACTTCAATTACGCTCTTCTTACACCTGCAGGACCTGCAGCTTCAGTTCTCAAAATGCTCCCCTTCCCTGCTTTCCCTCACTCTTCTACAATTACTGCACCACAACTCACTCCATCTCCTTCTCCTCCTACTCACACACACTGCACGTCCTACTCTCACTGCTATTACAACCCCCACACCTCACATCTTCCACAGAGTATACAAAATATTTTACCGTTGCAGGCGCATTCTCTGAACACCTCACAAGGCTAAGACTAAGACTAACCCACTCCTTTCTTCCTTGCAGGTGAAGATTTCACACAACACGAGGCAGGAGGCTGCGACTGGGGGGAGGCCGAGCCCACCTGGACGTCTTGTCGCTTCTACAGAAAGAAGCGCTGACCTTCGCGGGGCAGAGTCGAAGCCATGGTGATTGGAAATGCGGTGCTGGCTTTCTTCGTACCTAATCGCCTTTTCCCCGACTTACCTCTATCTCACCCCACACACTCTACATGACAAATCGCAGCTGCTTTCGGGGAATCACTTATATCTCTCTGCTTTCCCTTCACATTAAAAGTCAACCCTTGTCCCTCTCTTTCCTGACAGGTGCTGTGAACACCCGCCCCCTGCCATTTCAGGAAAAGGAGGCCAATTTTCCTGAAGAGGTAGTGTCACACAATGACAACAACAACTTACATTTCTAGCGCATTTAATGCAATAAAACTTCCTAAGGCACCTCACAGCAGTGTTCTGAAACAGCAGCCACATAAGGAGATATTAGGACAGGTGACCAAAAGCTTGGTCAAAGAGCTAGGTTTTAATGAGTGTCTTAAAGGAAGTGAGAGAGAGGGAGATAAAGCAGCAGAGAGGTTTAGGGATCTTAGTTTAACATTTTATTTGAAGGATAGCCAATGGATAACAATGCAACATTTCACTGAAGCGTCAGCCTGGATAATGTGCTCAAATCCAGAAGTAGGACTTTCTGAGTCAGAAGTGAGTGTGCTATCAGCTGAGTCAAGATGAGGCACATATTACTCAGATTATAATGTAAGGAAATAATGTGATTTGCATGTTCAATTAGAAACAGGAAGAAGTATTCCTTGTGAGATTTCTGAGTGTAGAAGCTTCTGAACATATCATTCTGGATATTGTTTGAATATGAGCAGATCTAGGCCAGATTATGAAATAAACACACTGATCCAAACCACTGGAGTGAAGGGATAGCAGGGTCCGTGTGCCTCGATGTGGTAATACTCTTAGTCAGAAGGTTATTTGTTCAAACTCCGCTCTAGCACTGCATATTAACTTAGACAACTAGCAAATGCGAGTGGATTTTTAAGACGGGGACTTATTACCCAAAATCTAAGAAGAGATGAAACTAACTTGACCTTTTCTTCCTCTGTGCAAATATGATTGCATCAACCTCAATTGTTCAAAATCAAGAGGAGCCTAAACAGAATCGATAGAGAAACTGTTCCCATTGGTGGAAGGGTCGAGAACCAGAGGACACAGATTTAAGGTGATTGGCAAAAGAACCAGAGGCGACATGAGAAAAAAACCTTTTTATGTAGCGAGAGGAATGCACTGTCTGAAAGGATGTGGAGACCGATACAATTGCGGCTTTCAAAAGACAAGTTGATAAGCACCTGAAGAGAAAAAAATTGTAGGGCAATGGGGAAAGGGGAGGGAGTGAGATGAGTTAAATTGCTCTTGCCTGGAGCTGGCATGGACATGACGGGCCAAATGGCCTTCATCTGTGCTGTAACCATTCTATGATTCTATAACCTGTTCATCTTAAAATAGTCACAAAGTCATTGCGTATGAAGGGATTGGCCAGTTGGATGGGAATATTGCAGGGGCTAATTTCTAGGCTAAATACACAGTCCACGACTTTAAAGCAATGGCCATTAGACGACATTAGGGAAATGCTGTAACAAAAGATCCCTATTATAAATTCACTTTTCACTCTCCTGTTGGTGTGAAACAGTAGCTCAAACCTTAAAGAGGTTTTATTTATTTATTTAGAGATACAGCACTGAAACAGGCCCTTCGGCCTACCGAGTCTGTGCCAACCATCAACCACCCATTTATACTAATCCCACATTCCTACCACATCCCCACCTTCCCTCAATTCCCCTACCTACACTAGGGGCAATTTATAATGGCCAATTTACCTATTAACCTGCAAGTCTTTGGCTGTGGGAGGAAACCGGAGCACCCGGCGGAAACCCACACGGTCACAGGAAGAACTTGCAAGCTCCGCACAGGCAGTACCCAGAATTGAACCCGGGTCGCTGGAGCAGTGAGGCTGCCGTGCTAACCACTGCGCCACTGTGGTAAGTATTCTGAGTATAGCATGTTCCTGTTTCCCTGAAGGATACGGGTTGACTTTAACAACTGAGTGCAACAAGCAGCAGATGGGCTGGGAGGAGTCCAATCGCAGAAGGTGTCAAGAACCTGTTCTATTTATAATATTAATCAGTCGGAATTAATATGCACAATAGATCTGTTTCACGCAAAGAATGGTTCCCAGAGCAATTGCGGTGCCAAGAGTCTGTCCAAAGCAATAGCCATTAAAATATGTGTCGTGAACAAGTTGTTACTTGCAAATAACCGAATACAGCTACAAAAAGTGGTAATTAATTTTATTATGCAAATATCTGGTTATGATGGAGACAAAAATGACTTGTTCTATATATTACCATGCCTGACATATTGCATTGAGTCAACAAACATAGAAACCATAGCAACTGAGATAACAGCAATACTTGTTTCCTTGATGTAACACTTTTCTCCATTTGAAGGCATTCCTTCAAAGAAGAGCAGGGGAGTTCTCCTTGGTGCCCTGGCTGAACATTTAACCCTCAATCAACATTATTTAAAAAAAAAAATCATCTGAAGAAGGTTCCTTTTAAATATAGCCTCTTCTAAACCTCTCTCAGAAATGTCTCATTTCAGATTCAATGAATTACCTTCATAGACTGTGACTGTTGTGTATAGAAACATGGCAGCCAATTGTGGCACAGCAGTAAGTGTGGCGCAGTAAAATCTCACAAAAAGCAGTAAGGTAATTGTCAGTTAATTTATTTTTGACTGTGCTTGTGGAAGGAGGAACGTTAACTGGGACACCGGGAGAATGAATCCCTGCTCTCCTTTGAATTGACTCATAAGATTTCGTATATACACCTCCACCACTGACATACAGTGGCAGCAGTGTGTAACATCTACAAGATGCACTGCAGCAACTCACCAAGGCTTCTTTGACAGCACCTCCCAAACCCATGACCTTCACCACCTATAAAGACAAGGGCAGCAGTTGCATCAGTACACCTCCAAGGTTCCTTCAACTCACACACCATCCTGACTTGGAACTATATCACTGTTCCTTCACTGTTGCTGGGTCAAAATCCTGGAACCCCCCCTCCCTAGCAGCACTGGGGGTGGGCGGAGCCTACACCACATGGACTGCAGTAGTTCAAAAGGCAGCTCACCACCACCTTCTCAAGGGCAATTAGGGATGAGCAATAAATGCTGGCCTTGCCAGCGTTGCCCACATCTCATGAATGATTGAAAAGAAAATCGGGCCTTGATTCACACCTCAACCAAATTGCCAGATTAGATTTCCTGCTCAAGTGATGGAGTGAGGCTTGAAGCTACAATCTCCTAAAGCAGTCAAAAGGGCTAACAACTGAGCCAAAGTTCTCTTAGTGGTTTAAATCGGCTCCCTCCTGTTATAATTAAATATAGATTACAGCCAGGATTGAATGATCGAGCGGATATGGCAGTATAGTGGCTATGTTATTCGGACAATAATCTAAAAGTCCTGACTTCAAATCCCACGCGTGGTAGCTTGAGAACTTGAATTCAGTTTAGCAAGTCTGGAAAAGCTGGTAAAAGCTGTCAGATTCTCACAAAAACCCAACTGGCTCACGAATGTCCCTTTCAGGGAGGAAATCTGCTGTGCTCACCTGGTCTGGTCCATATGTGACCCCAGCCCCACACCACCCTGGTTGACTCTAACCTGCTCTCTGTCACGTCCTAGTGAGTCATTCAGTTGTATCAAGCCTTAGGGCATCTCAGGATGGGCAACCTGGGCAGTGATGCTCACATCCTGAGGATGAATAAAATCTCTGAATGCAACATATCATTATGTTGAGCATTACTGTTAAGATAATAAACAGCTGCACAGACTATTTCCCCAGTTACCTGTTAGGAGGAATACTACTGAGTTACAGGAAGGGAGTCTGCCCAACATATTTCTTCTGCCTCCGCAACAAGGCTTACCATTTTTAATGCCCCTTGGAGTCAGATTGGTGGAATAGACTCATTCGTCACTTGGTCAGTGGGCTTTTTTTGGGAAGAAGTCTAATAAAATATTTGGCTCACTCAAATCTTTTCATTTGAACTTGAACCAGAGGGAATAAAATTCTCGCCAAAAATAAATGAAATATGCCTATGGTATTGATATAGAATCAGCCAGCGGAAAATGAAGAATTTGCTATAAGTCACAAAGCTGCAGTTAGAGGACCAATAGAAAGAAAGGAAGACTTGCCTCAGAGTCACAAGGTTGTAGGTTCAAGTCCTGTTCCAGAAACTTTTGGACTAAATCTAGGCTAATGCTCAAATGGAGTACTGCGAGAGTGCTGCACAGTCAGAGGTGCTGTCTTTAAGATGAGATATTAAACCGAGGCCCCATCAGTCCTCTCAGGTGAATGTAAAAGATCCCACGGCCCTAATTCGCCTAATTCGAAGAAGAGTAGTGGAGTTCTCCGCAGTGCCGTTGTCAAAATTTTTCCCTCGACCAATATCACTAAAACACGCGATCCGGTCATTATTACATTGCTGTTTGTGGGACCTTGCTGGGAGCAAATTCCCTGCTGCATTTCCTCGATTACAACAGTGACTAAACTTCAAATATACTTCAATGGATGTAAAGTTCTTGGGATGTCCTGAGGTCATTAAAGGGGCTATATAAATATACATCTTTCTTTTTCTTTTAATAGTGAGGCTGCCTCTTTAAAATGGTGTGATTTCTTTCTTACAGTGAGTTCCTCTTTCAGAGGGCTCTTTCTAGTGAAATGTCCCTTGTAAATGTATGTGCACAGTTTTCTAACAACAGTTGAGTTGCTCAGTATGGATGTTCTACCAAACCATAGTCTCAGTAGGTGCTTATGTGTCAGCCATGCTTTGAAGCGCCTTTCATCCACAAACTGTACAATTACATTCAGAGAGTTGCTGGGATTCACAGATGGTAAGATACATGAGCCACTGTGTCCTCTGTAATCTGTCGTTCATCAAAGTTAGCAGGGCTTCAGCAGGAACAGCATGTGCCATGACCCGACTCCTTCACCTAGAATCCTAGAATGATGCAGCACAGAAGGAGTGCATTTTTGCTTGTGCCAGCTATTTGAAAGAGCTATCCAATGAGTCCCATTCCACTGCTCTTTCCCCATAGCCCTGCAACTGCTTTCCCTTCAAGAATTTATCCAATTCCCCTTTGAAAGTTACCATTGAATCTGCTTTCACCAGCTTTCAGTGCATTTCCGATCAAAATAATTTGCTGTGTAAAAAACATTTCCTCATGTTGCCTCTGGTTCTTCTGCCAATCACATTAAATCTGTGTTCTCTGGTTACTGATCCTTCTGCTACTTGAAATAATTTCTCCATATCCAACCACCTCTTTTTCTATTTCTATTGCCATTTCTCCTTAACTACCAAATCTCTTCACCTTTTCTGCTCTAATGAGAACAACCCCAGCTTTTCCAAGTCTCTCCACATAACAGAAGTCCCTCATCCCTGGTACCATTCCAGTAATCTCTTCTGCAGCCTCTCTAAGGCCTCGACATCTTTCCTAAAGTGTGGTGTCCAGAATTGGACACAATTCCTCAGCTGAGGCCTAACCAGTTTTATTCGTACTCTATGCCTTAGTAATAAAGAAAAGGACCCCATATCCTTTTGTTACAGACTTCCATACTTGTCCTGCCACCTTCAAAGCACCCACAAAACCTTACCTCAGCAATATTCCTCCACAGAGGAGCAGGTTGATCATCAGCTTCTAGGGAAAATGTGGGCAAGAAAGAAAGGTAAAAGGAAGACTTGCATTTATATAGTGCCTTTCATGGCCTTAGAACATCCCAAATGCTTTTGAAGTGTAGTCACTGTTGAAATGTAGGAAATGTGGCAGCCAATTTATGCACAGCAAGATCCCACAATCAGCAATGAGATAATGACCATGTCATCTTTTATTTTATGTTGGTTCAGGGATAAATATTAGCCAGGACACTGGTAAGAACTCTCCACCTGTTCTTCAATAGTGCATCCACCTGAGAGGGGAGAAGGGCTTTAGTTTTCTCCCAAAATCTCTCACTTTCTGCTCCTTGTTGGAACAGGGGAACAAGGAGGCCATTCAGCCCCTCTAGCCTATTCAACCATTCAATTAGATCATGACTGATCGGTATCATAACTCCAATTACCCCCATTGGTTCTGTAACCCTTAATACCCTTACTAAACAAAAATCTATCAATTTCAGGTTTACAATTTTCAATTGATTGCCCCCAGCCTCAACTGCTTTTTGGGAGAGAGAGTTCCAGATTTCCAATACCCTTTGTGTGAAAAAGTGCTTCCTGACATCATCTCTGAACAGCCTAGCTCTAAATTTAAGGCCTAGCTCTAAGCTCTAATTGCAAGGCTCCCTGGGAGCACCTCCTATGTGAGATGTGCTATATAGATGTAACTTGCTGCTGTTGAAAGTCTCTTTGGAAATCTTTAGTGGAATCAACCAGGCATCACTGAACAAAGGAGGCAAGATCAGCAGCAGGAGTGAGAAAAGGATGTGCTACCTCAGTCAAGCTTTTCAACAATGACTTTTCATTCATTATAGAAGACAGTCTGTATGACTTCGAGCCTAGGCTGAAGATTGATGGGAATTGATAAACAGCCTGAAGCACAAGAATAGTACAGTGCTGATTGTGGATACAAAGAGAGGTTACAAGAGACATTTGTACAAGGTCAGTCAGACAAGTTTGGAATATGGATTGAAAATAAATGCCAAATCGATGGTAATCACAAAGTTATCGGCCCTAGCATGAACAAAATGGAAATAGAACACAAAGTAAGTCAACCAAACCTGAGTTTTCTGTGCAAACCATAAAATCAGGAAAGAACTTGTGTTTATTGGTCAACCCAGTGAGAAGTCATAGAGTGTGTCTCTGTGTGTGTATTCACATGTGTGCTATAGGCCGACAGCACTGTCCAGATGTGAAAATTAGGCCTGGAACACTAAACTAAGAAAAATACCTCAGGTATATCTGCTCTGGTGAATCAAACATATTTCTAAAAGTTAATTGACGCCATGCAGAGTGACTAATGAGAAGGTTCTTGAACTGGTATTGGGGAGAGAGAGAGAAGTGAATCAGCTGATTACAATGAAAAAAAATGACACACAGTGTCATTATTCCTGGGTCATGGAGAATGTTATGGATGGAGGTTGTTACTGTCAGGAAACCTTGATGGAGATAGATCAAGGGGCAAGGCAAGAAGAACGGGATGGATGATGTGATGGAGTGGGCAATGGTAACACAGGGGCTGGTGCAATGTAATAACACAGGGGAGAAAGCAGTGGGAGGCAACAGCCATTTACAAGTCTTTCTTAGTACAGGAAACTTGACATTGCAACTGGGTATGTTATATGTGACCATGTGAGGGCCAATAGGTGCTTGGAATGGAAAAGGGCTCTGTTCCTTCTGACTAACAGTCTTCACCCTAATGAGCACACAATGATAAAAATTCACCAAACCAACCACATACTTAGCACTTCATGGGTCTAAGGTTGAAGGGCGTAGCGACGAGAGGTAGCAAGGCTTAGGGATTTGTGGAGAGAAATCCAAGAGAAGGAAATGCTTCACTGTCAATGAAGTACTTTCGATGTGTAGTCATCGTTGTCTGGAAAAGGGGCTGTCAATTTATGCACAGCAAACAGGAATGAGATAAACGTTTCCGATGGTGTGAGTTGAGGCCGGAGTGTAGTGACTGAGAAAGTGGCTTCTGAAGGTGGAAAAGAGAGATTGGGCAAAGTTATTTTTATCGTGTGTTCAGGCAAAAATCCACCCTCAGTGTTAACGGTTAATAGATGGTAAAGAAACTGAAATCAACAGATCAGTGGTTATTTTCCCAGTGATGGGATGTGCGCAGAAATAACACCCGACGCCGGTTAAATTTGTTTTTAAATTAGATCATAACTCTGGCTGAAAATGAAAATAACCCGGTAGGTCTGTGTGTGAATAATGTGTGATTTTCTAGCCTTGTCGTCTCCACTGTTCCACTGAAATCTGATTATGTAAATTGCTCAATTGTTGGCAATTCGATTCCCACTGCTGAAAATTATTGGATCTAATTGTAACAGCGACTTCACACTTTGCTCAGTGGGAGCCGTAACATCTACAAGTATAAAGAAAAAAGAACTTGCATTTCTATCTTGCATGACCTCAGGATATCCCAAAGTGCTTTGCAGCCAACAAAATAATTTGGAAGTGTAGTCACTGTTTTAATGCCAGAAACATGGTAGTCAATTTGCGCACAGCAAGCTCCTACAAACAGCAATGGGTTAATTTTTTTTTATGCTGGTGGTTGACTGATAACTATTGGCCAGTGCACCAGGGTCTTTGAAATGCCATGCGATCTTTTATTCATTTTATTTTATTTTTTTTATTCAGAGATACAGCACTGAAACAGGCCCTTCGGCCCATCAAGTCTGTGCCGACCAACAACCACCCATTTATACTAATTCTACATTAATCCCATATTCCCTGCCACATCCCCACCATTCTCCTACCACCACTAGGGGCAATTTACCGATCAACCTACAAGTCTTTGGCTGTGGGAGGAAACTAGAGCACCCAGTGGAAACCCAAACGGTCACAGGGAGAACTTGCAAACTCCACACAAGCAGTACCCAGAACTGAACCCGGATTGCTGGAGCTGTGAGGCTGCGGTGCTAACCACTGCGCCACCCTAAGAAGAAGAACTGAGAGGTATAGAGCAAGTGAGAGGCCTTGGAGTATATGCAACTGAGAGGGCAGACAGGACTCAATTTAACATCTCATCTGTAAGACAGCACCTCTGACAGTGCAGCAACCCTTCAGTACTGCACCGGGAGTGTCAGCTTGGATTTCATGCTTAAGTCTCACAAATGGGGACTTGAACCCACTACCTCCTGACTCAAAGGCATGAGCAACTGAGCCACGGCTGATGATTTGCAAGAAAGTGTCTGTAAGTGAGACCAGGATTGGTCTGAGCTCTGATTCCCCTCTTGGTTGCCTAGCATGCCGGAAATCACTTTACAGGTTCACATGTGAAAAATGGCAATGTGGTGAGGTACTGGAGTGTAATTGGCATCAATGGAAACCCAGCATGCTGTGGTGCCTTCATGGGTGGTGGTGGGGAGGGGGCAAATGATAGTGATAGAGAACTACCTCTCTATGACCTTAGTATGCCTCAGAGCGGGAAAATCTCAAGGTTTTTCAAAGGGCCTGTGAAAGCAAGTGCAAAAGACCTCACTATAATTTTAATGGTCCATGAATATGGTGAGTGAGCAGCCACTTGCCAGTGAGATGAATTTCTGGAATTGCCTGAAACAAACCTCTTTTAGGGGATATCTCAATGAGAGAGAGAAAAGTTGCCCACTCTGGTGCTTGGACCAATTAAAACCAGTGCAGAGTTGGGACCGATTTCAAAACAATCCAAGATTGATGGGTGAAAGTCTCCTCTCTCTGCTGGCTTTTAAAGTTAGATATAAATTCAGACACTCTCAATCCGATCCCTAATAGCAGTTAAACTACAGCACAAAACTGGCTGTAATTCAGCATTAAATTGTCAGTCCCCTGGCACTCATCTAGTGAGTCAATCGAAGGTGAAGTCTTACAGCCGTTTGCTTTGTGCCTTTCGGTTCAAAAGAATAATTTGAAGAAGAGAGCAGGGGAGGAAGAACAGGGCACGAATTACAGGGGCAACATAGCTAAGAGCCAATTGAAGAAGGCTTCCTAAGACAAGCACTTAAGCTAAGAGGAGATCATTAACGTTAAAGCATGATCGATCAACAAGTGGATGCTTGATGGAGCTCAAAATATGAAACAAATGATAATTGTCAGGATGCCAGGATAATAAAGGAAAGCTTTGGCCCCTGATATTTCTGGGGAGGTGGGGAGGGAGTGGGGGGCTTGTGTATGTTGGATGGGAACTCAGATGCGGAGCTCCTGCTGAATTTAATGGCACGACCATGTTATCATTTTATTATTCTGTTTCCTGCTTGGCAGCCGGCCAAATTGACGGGTCGCTAGTTAGGGGTTGGAGACCTACAATCAGGAGTGAGAGAAGGATTGGGGAGTTGGAGGGGGAGGGGGGGTGGGGAGTGGGGTCGGAGAAGGGGTGAGGAGAATGTACGATTGGGGACAGGCTACTTGAACTCGGGGATTGGGGATGGGTGGGCAGGTGGTGGCCTATCATGGCAGCCAGGAGAGGCCGCGATCGTCAAGGGGCCGGGGGCATGGGAAGTTATCTGCTCCTCCTAGCTCACAAACAGTGCTCTAAAAAGGACTTAACTTCTGCAGGCAGCAGCTCCATCTCCATTTTGTTGCGGGGTTTCCCGAGCCCTGGAAAACTCAGCTGGCAACTGTTAACTTTAAATCAAGCTCCCACTGGCACTGTAGGAGCCTGATTTAAATATTTTAACAAGTTGCCTCTCCAAGAAAGGACATAGACCTTGCAATGTGTGTCATAAAAATGGCAGCAAATGCGGTTATAGCAGGTTGGCGTCACATTTAGTGATTTTTAATTTTCCATATTTCCGCCTTTCGTCTCTATCGTACCTTTCACAACATGCCAAAGTACGTTACAGTCAATAAAACACATTTGAAGTGTAGTCATTGTTGCAATGCAGGAAACACAACAGCCAATTTGTGCACAGCAAGCTCCCACAAACAGCAATGAAATAAATGACCTGATAATCCATTTCAGGTATTGGTTGAGGGATAAATATTGTTTAGGACACTGGGCAGAACTCCCCTACTCTTGAGAAGGCAGACAGGGTCTTAATGTAACATTACATCTGAAACATGGCACCTCTGACACTGTAGCACTCCCTCAGTACTCCATTGGACTGTCAGCCTAGATATTGTGCTTAGGTTATTGGAATGGGCTTGAACCCACAACCTTCAAACTGAGAGATCCACTGAGCTATGTCTCACACTGAAATGTGTTGGGAGAAGTGGAAACTGCTTGCCATTCAAACCTCCTTTAAGAAGGGCTGGAATTGTGTAACTCATGAGACATTTTTAATTTGGTAACTGGTCAGCTAAATTAAAATCCCCATACTATATATTCATCACAGTCTCCCTATCCCATCTTTGCTGAGTCAAGTGGTGTGATAGCGAGAAAGGAAGACCAAGCAGGTAAGGCTGAGCCAGATTGTTTGCACTTTAGGGTCCTATTTGACCCTGAAATGATCTTCCAAACCCATATCCTATCCATCATCCAGGCTGCCTATTTCCACATTATCTATCTGCACCCCTGCATCCAAAGTAGAGATATGAAGCACGTCCTAATATTTTGTCATGTGGCTTGGCGTCAACTTTTCTCTGTTAATTCTGTTATGAAGCAGTTGGGGATGTTGCACTGCATTAAAGGCACTGTTGTTATTGGTGTCTATGTTGACTTGGCTGATCTGGGACCATGTAAAATTATTTCACTGTCAGGATTAGAAATATCACAACTGAGTAAGTACATTAGAATGTTGTCCCAGGGTAATGGTGAGGCAGGCTGTTCACTATTCTTGCACAGCAAGTTCCTGATCATTGGCAGGTTGGGCTATCCGGTGTAATGCTGAGCAACAGCTAGATTGGTTCCTCTTGAAGCAGGAAGGTGGAAAATCAGAGAAACAAGACGGCAGGTCTACTGATGCACAATTCATGAAATGGTAGGGGCAAGGACAGTCATTTCCCACCTCCCATCTGATTCCAGAAGGCTGCTGGCTGGAAGAGATGGCAAAAAAATCATCTTACAGACTGGAAAAAAGACAGGTCAGGGCTGAAAATCTGAAGAAAGAAAATGGCCTGACACTTCATTGGATAAGTCTAAGACTCTGCTTATATTCCCGCCCTTATAGAAGATTAAAGCGTGATCTAATCGAGGTGTTTAAGATAATTAAAGGAGTTGCTATGGTAGATAGAGAGAAACTATTTCCTCTGAAGGGGATCCAGAACAAGGGGGCATAACCTTAACATTAGAGCTAGGCTGTTCAAGGGCGATGTCAGGAAACATTTTCCTCTCTGAGTCAGAAGGTTGTGTATTTAAGCTGCACTCCAGAGGCTTGAGCACAAACATCGAGGCCATCACTTCAGTGCAGTACTGAGGAAGCCTTTCGGGTTAGATATTAAACTGAGGCCCCGTCTGCCTCCTGTACACAAAAGATCCCATGGTATTTCCAATAAGAGCAGGGGAGTTCTCCCTAGTGTCCTGACCAGTATTTAACCCTCAACCAACATCATTTTCCAGTCATCATTAACTCATTGCAATGTTTGGGAGCTTGCTGTGTGCAAATTGGCTGCTGTGTTTCCTACATTACAACAGGAAATACTCTTTTAAAGTACTTCATTGGTAAAGAGTACTGTGGGATGTCCTGATGTTGCGAAAGGTGCTGTATGAAAGCACTTAAAGAGTAGTGGAAATCTGCAACTCTCCTCCCCAAAAAGCTACTGAAGCTTGGTGAATTGAAAATTTCAAAACTGAGATTGCTAGATTTTTGTTCAGTCAGCGTATTAAGGGATACGGAACTCAGGCGGGTAAACGAAGTTGAGATACAGATCAGCCATGATCTAATTGGATGGTGGAACAGGCTTGAGGGGCGGAATGGCCTCATCCTGTTCCTATGTTCTTCAGTGTCATGCTTAAATACTAATATTGCAAATGAGACCTGAGGCCAAATTTCAGGCCGGCCTCAGGCCACTCGGTTGGGGGCGTGCACTGCCAAAAATGGACCTAGACTACATTCTACCCGAAATTGATTTTGGTTTAGTCACTGATGTAAATACCACACTGGCATAATCAATAAAGGACCTTCGGCATGTATTATGGGGGAACAGCTCCTATCTTTACTGTTCATGTCTTTCAGGTTTTTGAAGTTTTAATGAAAAATGCCAAGAAATAGGAAAAACATAAAAGAAGATTAAATTATTTGCCATCTTTCCTTCTGTACCAAATATCTGAGAGCAACAAGTATTATTGTCAGCAAAATGTTTCTACTTCATTAAACATGTTTAATTCAAAACTATTATTCCTAATCTTCCTCAAAACCATAAATAACTATAGAATCATAGAAGCCTATGGCACAGAAGGACAGAAGGAGGCCCTTTGGCCCATCATGCCTGTGCTGGCTGTCTGAAAGAGCCATCCTATTAACCGCACTCCCCTGCTCTTTCCCTGTAGCCTGCAATGTTTTTCCTTTTCAAGCATATATTCCCTTTTAAAAGTTATTATTGAGTCTGCTTTAACCACCCTTTCAGGCAGTGTATCCAAAATCACAACAACTCACTCCATCAAAGTCATCCTGAGACATTCATAAATGGAGACGTCCCTCCAGGGGATAAACACTGAAAACCCCACATGAGAGAGCTTTTGGGTTTTAGACTTTGGACCTCATTAAAAACAAAGGGGATTAAGAGAACCATGTGACTGTCTGTCCATCTCTGAAAAAACTGGGAGTGTTGTTACACATAGAAGAGACAGACAGTAACTCAGAGTATGCAGCAGCAGAAGGCTGCTCTGTCTCTCTCTCTCTCTCCAGAGAACATCAACTTGAAAACTGTCTGTGACTGTGGACCCTCCAAGCCTACAGACTGCCAAAATCAGAGACCAGGGGAAGAGAGCCAACTACAATTCTACCTCCAAGAAAACCCTGAGCAAAGGGGGCGAACCACAAAGTGCACTTTGACCAGCCAAGGACTTGAAGAATACAGCTTCAGCCAGAAGACCACTGAATCATGCACTCCACAGACTGTGTATTTAAATTCCATTCATTCTGGACTCTAATCCAACCATCAAATCTATTTTCCCCTTTGTAATCTATTGCGCGTGTGTGATTCTCGTGCGAATGTGTACGTGAATATGTAGCATATTTTAAAAATTATTTTAAAATCTGGGCTAAATTGTGTTGTGACCAAGGCAGGAGTAATGCTCTGTTAATTCAGTCCCACTACTCCACAGTTCACAGCATATTAGTAAAGTTTCCCACCTACCAGAAATTAGCCAAATGAAACACTTTATTTATCCCCCAGCATAAAGCACGCCAAACCAGGTCTCTTTAAACAACAATAAAATTAACTATTTATTAATAAACCAAGTTTTAAACGATAATGAGTTAAATCTATATGTGTGAAAAGATTTTATAGCTTCTTATTCTTACTAACCCTCATGCACACACATACATTCAAAACCCAATGGTTAACCATGGAAAACGGATACATTGATTTTGCAACAGTTTCTTAGGAATAATAAAATAACTGGGTTGTAACTTCTGGTATTTTATTTCTGGATCGGTGAGGTGTCCCAGAGTTGAATAATCAGATGCCACTTGACATCTCTCCAGGCGAGTTTGTTAAACAGTCTGTGATGAGTAGGCATTCAAGGCAATTTGTCTGCAGCAGGCATCACACAGATCTTTCAGCAATAGTTTGTATCAAAGTAGCAGTCTAACAGAAGAAACTTTCTTGAGATTTCAGGCTCTTCGAAAAACACAAAAAGAAATAGAACTCACGCTTGAGGCAGGGATTCTTGAGACTGGAGGCAACAGCAACCTGCCACACCTGAAACACAAGGCTTCCTTCTCCAAAGCAGTGTCCTCCACAGAGTGTAGCAACTCCTCTTTTCCTGGGTCTTTTCTCTCTCTTCAGGCAGGTCAAAACCACACCTCAAATGTAGTATTTCTTTATAAGAGATGAAAAGCTTCTGTTGCAGAGAGAGTAGGTCTTTTTTCTGTTCTTTCAGCAAATCACAGCTACAGTTCACTACTAGCTGCTTGTCCAGCTCCCTGGTCTCTTTCACACTGCAGGCAGAACTGAAACTGAAACTCTCTAACAATCCAAGCCACAAGACTGCCATAAATCTTTCTGGTTGCTTAGAAACCGGTCTTATAGTCTGCACTTCAAACACCAAGTCTCAATCAGTCACTGTTCACAGAAAGTCTTTTTCTCTGTCTTAAAGGCACACAGACCTCTTAGTTTAAAAAAAAACTCTTGTGACAATTGTTAAGTTTAATAAACTTACCTCTTTCTTGTTTAAACTCAGGAAAACCGGTCTGATTGGTTCTTTCATGATCACAGTAAAGATAAAAGGTAAAACACTCATGGAGGTGGTAAGCACAACTGCTGTTTAAATGGAATAAACCCTGTTGTGGTCAAATAAGAGGAAGGGCAAGACGGGCGACTGTGACTCCCTCCTCACTTAGCCGTAACAGTCAGATCCTCCTCACCTTTTTTGCTAAACATCTTAAATCTGTGTCCTCTGGTTACAACCTTCCTGCCACTGAAAACACTTTTTTCCCTATCTACTTTGTCATAACCACCCCCCACCCCACCCCACCCCACCATCCTTTCGAATGCCTCTATTAAATCTCCCTTTAACCTTTTCTATTTTAAGAAAAACAATCCTAGCTTCTCTCGTCTCTTTACATAACTCAACCCTGCTGCCATTCTAGTAAATCTCCTCTGCCCTCTCCCCAAGGACTTCACGTACTTTCTAAAGTGTACTATCTGGAACCATTTCATACTGTGAGTGCTTCCAAATCAGATGACCCTATTTCATCTCATTTAAATGTTTCCCCTGTTGGAACAACAGTAACATCTGACATGGCACAGGCTCCACTGAGCTCAATGTGAAAGGCCATAATCTGGGAAAAAGCAAACGCACTCGTTGTCACAGACAGATGGGCAAATTAAGAAAAAATGTATTTTTTAATTTACCCACACCATTTAGACAGTGCTTTAATCGCCCGTTATCATTTGCAGATGGAGAGCTATTTGAGCCAATGTAAATTTATTAGGTGTTAATTATTAATTAAGCTGCAATGCCCAGTAAGTTTCAATCAACCTAAATGGCATTATATATTTTCTCTAATAGCCTTAGCATGGGCTCAGTATTGAAATTTGGTCGCTGGGGACAGGAAAAATTCTGGCGGCGATTTTCAACAGCTCTTTCAGGTGCTAATGAGCTTCTAAGGTGGCCAAGATGGGGTCTTGCAATGAAATACCAGTTTAGCCTATGTTTAGCACAAGATGCCGTCTTGGTACAGGAGCTGAAGCCAGTGCTAGGAATGGCCACCCAGACAATTGTTAAGGCGATGACTGTCACTTAAATTCTGGTGGCTAATGCCTGATCTAATGCTCTTTCCTAACAGAGACTGGCTGCTTAAGGGTAAACATGGCATTGCTGAGGATTTCGAATTGAAGGTACATTATATTTTAATGGTCATTTGCTGCGGGAGACTTCAAAGGACTCCTGAAATATATCGGAACACTTTCTGGGACATTTTGTCAAGACTTCACCAACACTCTATCAACATTTATTCCGGAAATTCTCTGAGAATTTCACCAAGAAACAGTAAGTGCTGTGCAATTGTACCTTATTGAACATTTTATAAGAGTCATTAGGAGGAAGGGAGTGCTTGGTCATGGGCATCTTGCTAGTGGCCCCCCCCTTGCTCTGCAGGAGGAATGGGAGGAGATGAGGCCAGAGTAGCGCCAGCTGCTGTAGGAGAGAGGGACAGGAAGGCGAGGTAGACTCCTTCCCCCCCGCCCCCCTCTGCGGGTATAGGACATCTCTCTTCCTCTGGACATCCTCCACCTGGGCGCCAGTGCTGCATCTGAGAATCTGTTCACCATCTCCCTCAGTCCCTCAGTCATCCTGAAACGTGCTGTTGTGTGTCAGCCTGCGCACTCCACACTGTCAGGATGTGAGTGCGAGGAGCCCACGTCCACCATTCCACAAAAAAATGCTTCGAATCAGTGCTTGAGTGCTAGACCTGCAGGTGTCTATTTTAATGCCTCCCAGCAAGTTCAAATTACAGTAATCAGCAATTAGGACCAAATATTGCAAGTTAAAGCCAGACGGTCAAACAGGCATGTCTGATTAGCACAGCACCCACTCAGCACCTGTTTTCACCCTTGTACCAACATAACCGCATCCCGCAACCCCACCCTGTTTCCTCTTCCATACCAACCAGCAGCGATGCAAGTTTGTGGAAAGGAAGGGGAGTAGGTAGGGGCTGGCTGTGCTTATGGAGCTAAAAGGGTCAAATGCTGAGGGTAGGTTGCAGAAACTAGGCTTAAGTATAGAACAACAACTGATATTGTTGTAAGTGTAGAAGGCTGAGGGGTGTTCCAATTGATGTGTTTAAGATGATTAAAGGATTTGATAGGGTAGGTAGAGGGAAACTATTTTCTCTGGTGGGTGAGTCCAGAACAAGGGGGCATAACCTTAAAATTACAGCTAGGACGTTCAGGGGAGATGTCAGGAAGCACTTCTTCACACAAAGAGTAGTGGAAATCTGGAACTGTCTCCCTGAAAAGCTGCTGAGTATGGGGGGCTGGGGGTCAATTGAAAATTTCAAAACTGAGATTGATAGAGTTTTATTTATTTAAGGGTATTAAAGGTTACAGAACCAAGGCGGGCAAATGGAGTTCAGAGACAATCAGCCCTCCTAATCTTTAGCTCAACAGTCTGATTTTCCTTTCGCCTCTGTGATGCACTGTTGGGACGTTTTTCCTTAAATTAAAGGCAATAGACAAATGTAAGCTCTTGCTATTGTTAAAACAAGCAGGTGCAGGACTGTGTGAAGCATTCATCCATCAATAGCTCCAACAGCAGCATTTTGCATTTCGTTTCTATCGCCACTTACATTGGCTACATCCCCCGTTGGAATGGGTCTTCTGCACGCGTCTGTAACCTAGCTTTTATGTCTCATTAATTACACAAAATTAATTTTTCCATAGTTAATGTGCTGTCCACAAGGTATTTTCAAAAACTTGTCCTCTGGATGTGGGCGACACTGGAAAGGCAACATTTATAGACCATTCCTTGACACGTTAAGAAAGAAAGATGAAAGAATTTGCATTTATATAGCGCCTTTCATGTCCTCAGGGCATCCCAAAGCGCTTTACAGCCTATGAAGTAATTCTGAAGGGTAGTCACTGTTGTAATGTGGGAAACGTGGCAGCCAATTTGTTCACAGCAAGATCCCATAAACTGCAATGAGATAATGAACAGATAATCTTTTACTGATTTTGGTTGAGGGATAGATATTGGTACAGGACACTGGGAAGAACTCCCCTGCTCTTCTTCGAAACAGTGCCATGGGATCATTTACGGGGAGACTTGGGCTTAGTCTAATGTTGCGTCTGAAAGACGGCATCTCCAAAAGTGCATTGCTACCTGAATGCTGGCACTTTCTAAAAACTCTTTCTTGGGATACAGGTGTCGCTGGCAAGTCCAGCATATATTGCCCATCCCTAATTGCACTTGACAACTGAGTGGCTTGCCAGGTCATTTCAGAGGGCAGTTAAGAGTTAACCACATCGCTGTGGGTCTGGAGTCACATGGAGGCCAGACCGGGTAAGGACAGCAGATTTCCTTCTCTAAAGAACATTAGTGAACCCGATGGGTTTCTACAACAATCAACAACAGCTTCATAGTATTATTACTGAGACTAGCTTTCAATTCCAGATTTTATTTATTAATTGAGTTCATTAATTAAATTTAAACTCCAGCAGCTGTCATGATGGGATTTGAACTTGTGCCCCCAGGCGTTTAGTTTAGGCTTCCTGGATTATTAGTCCAGTAACATTACCACTACACCACAACCTCCCACACCTATGAGCACTGTCAGCCTAGATTTTGTGCTCCATTCTCTGAACTGGGCCTCAAATCCATCACCTTCCGACTCAGAGCCAAGAGTGCTGCCAGGTCAGGAGATGGAACCTGAATAATCCTCACTTTTCATTTGTGCCAATAACCTGCAAGTTGGCTTGCATTCATTTTTTGATGCCCTGTGGCTATATTTGCTGGAAGGGATGTCACCCAATCAGTGCCAACCTCTGCATGGAAAAAACTCACTCAGGGAATGAAAGAGAGACAGAACCAATTAAAGGTCCTGACTCAATCCTTGTTGCTGCGATGGAAAATTGAACGTTAGTAAATATAAAAACTGATCCAAGCTATGGGTCAGCATCTATCCCCAAGGTGTTGATACTGATGACAGTTGCTTAAATTAAAGGATTGGTGGGTTTGTTACTTCATTTAACCCTACTGCTTTCCCGAATGTCACAGATCTTGGTCATCCCCTTCAGAGACATTGGTCTTGCTTATGGTCTTTGGTGTATATCAGGCACGAGGGAGTAGAGGGATTGTAAGGAGTCGTAAAGCTTCCCCAACATTGTCAAGGAGCACGACGCTCTGACCATTTCGGTGATAGGGACCTCATTTCAATATAGTTGGTGGGCTGTCCCAACAACAGCAACAACCTGTATTTATATAGCGTCTTTAACATAGGAAAAATGTCCCAAGGTGCTTCACTGGAGCATTATCAGATATTTGACACTGGACCACATATGGAGATATTAGGACCAAAAGCTTGGTCAATGAGGTCGATTTTAAGGAGCTTCTTAAAGGAGAAAAGAGAGGTAGAGAGTTGGAGAGGTTTAGGGAGGGAATTCCAGAGCTTAGGGCCAAGGCATCTGAGGGCACAGCCACCAATGGTGGAGTGATTAAAATCAGGGATGCTTAAGAGGCCGGAATTAGAGGAATGGAGATATCATGGAGGGTTGAGGGGTTTGAGGAGGTTACAGCGATTGGAAGGGGCAAAGCCATGGAGGGATTTGAAATCAAGGATAAGAGAATTGTTTTACTTCATTAAAGGCAGATATAAATACAAGTTGTTGTTGTGTCTCTCATGTTCTCTGTCACACACACACACACACACACACACACACACACACACACACACACACACACACACACACACACACACACACACACACACACACACACACATATATATATCTTCAGATGGGATCATTTACACTCAGATTATAAATGAGCCCTGGGCAATCCAAACTTTTTTAGAGTGGGACACAATAGCTGAGTAATTTGAGATATGACGTGTGGTGAGTACAGCATGCTTGGGAGGAACAGGTAACTTTGGGCCCGTGGTTTCAAAAGCTCTCCACCAATGGGGGTCTTCCTTGCCTCATGTCTGGGTCTATTGTAGAGATTGATTGCTACAGTTAGTCAACAACTCCATTACATTGTATCATGTGACTACCAGGATGGTAAACGTCGAACTAGATGAACCTTGTTCTTTTTTGTCTAGCAGTTCCTATATTACAAAAGTCATGGAGTCATTATGGCACAGAAGGAGGCCATTCGGCCCATTGAGTCCACGCCAGCAGTGGAAAGGGTTACACTTGGCTAAAGCCAGTCTTGCTCTCATATGTGTCTCTGATGCAAAACCTTTATCCAAAGTTGCTACCTAAAGAAAACTCAATATCTGAAGCATTTCTGAATTTATTTTTTAGCCCACCATACCTGAACACTGGCTGTCTTGGATGGCAGGTCATGGTGTTAGCAAAGACAGATTAGCTCTCTAATGGATCAGTACTTAGATTGGTCATCACAATTCTTCTTCTCATTGCTGTAATTGTATTGACATGGTTCACGGTTTACCACTGGTACAGAACGGTTACTGCGCTTGTCTGCATAACAACAGTCACCACAGTCCGAAAGCGCCTTACTACGTGAAACATTTTGAGATGCTCTTTTCAGCCTATGAGTTAGAAGGTTGGGGGTTCAAGTTCCACCCCAGAGACTTGAGCACAAAATCTAGGCTGGTAGTCTCAATGCAGTACTGAGGGAGTGCTGCACTGTTGCAAGTGCCATCTTGCAGATGAGACATTAAAAAGAGGCCCCATCTACCCTCTGGACATAAAGATCCCTATTTTGAAGAAGAGGAAAGGAGTTCTCCCTGGAGTTCTGGCCAATATTTATCCCTCAAATAACATCACTAAAACTGATTATCTGGCCATTATCATGCTACTGTTTGTGGGACTGTGCTGGGACGAGGGAGCAGTACCACAGGACATGCGTGATGCCGATATCATCACCCGCTGTAAGAACAAGGGTGACCGCGGTGACTGCAACAACTACCGTGGAATCTCCCTGCTCAGCATAGTGGGGAAAGTCTTCGCTCGAGTCGCTTTAAACAGACTCCAGAAGCTGGCTGAGCGTGTCTACCCTGAGGCACAGTGTGGCTTTCGAGCAGAGAGATCGACCATTGACATGCTGTTCTCCCTTCATCAGCTACAGGTGAAATGCCGCGAACAACAGATGCCCCTGTACGTTGCTTTCATTGATCTCACCAAAGCCTTTGACCTCGTCAGCAGACGTGGTCTCTTCAGACTACTAGAAAAGAGCGGATGTCCACCAAAGCTACTAAGTATCATCACCTCATTCCATTACAATATGAAAGGCACAATTCAGCATAGCGGCGCCTCATCAGACCCCTTTCCTATCCTGAGTGGCGTGAAACAGGGATGTGTTCTCGCACCTACACTGTTTGGATCTTCTTCTCACTGCTGCTCTCACATGCGTTCAAGTCTTCAGAAGAAGGAATTTTCCTCCACACAAGATCAGGTGGCAGGTTGTTCAACCTTGCCTGTCTAAGAGCGAAGACCAAAGTACGGAAAGTCCTCATCAGGGAACTCTTCTTTGCTGACGATGCTGCATTAAGATAGTTGATGTAAAGCAAAATATTGCAGATGCTGGAAATCTGAAATAAAAACAAGAAATGCTGGAAATATTCAGCAGGTCTGGCAGCATCTGTGGAGAGAGAAGCAGAGTTAACGTTTCAGGTCAGTGACCCTTCATCAGAACTGACAAATATTAGAAATGTGAAAGGTTTTAAGCAAGTAAAGTGAGGGGTGGGGCAAGAGATAACAAAAGCGAAGGTGTTGGTAGGACAAGGTCACAGAGCGGCACAGTGGTGCAGTGGTTAGCACTGCAGCCTCACAGCTCCAGCCACCCGGGTTCAGTTCTGGGTACTGCCTGTGTGGAGTTTGCAAGTTCTCCCTGTGTCTGCGTGGGTTTTCGCCGGGTGCTCCGGTTTCCTCCCACAGCCAAAGACTTGCAGGTTGATAGGTAAATTGACCATTGTAAATTACCCCTAGTGTAGGTAGGTGGTAGGAGAATGGTGGGGATGTGGTAGAGAATATGGGGTTAATGTAGGATTAGTATAAATGGGTGGTTGTTGGTTGGCACAGACTCGGTGTGCCGAAGGGCCTGTTTCAGTGCTGTATCTCTAAATAAATAAATAAACATCTCACACTGAAGAGTGTCTGCAGAGACTCATCAACAGGTTTGCAGCTGCCTGCAACGAATTTGGCCTAACCATCAGCCTCAAGAAAACAAACATCATAGGACAGGACATCAGAATTGCTCCATCCATCAATATTGGCGACCACGCTCTGGAAGTGGTTCAAGAGTTCAGCTACCTAGGCTCAACTATCACCAGTAACCTGTCTCTCGATGCAGAAATCAACAAGTGCATGGGAAAGGCTTCCACTGCTATGTCCAGACTGGCCAAGAGAGTGTGGGAAAATGGCGCACCGACACGGAACACAAAAGTCCGAGTATATCAAGCCTGTGTCCTCAGTACCTTGCTCTAAGGCAGCGAGGCCTGGACAATGTATGTCAGCCAAGAGCGACGTCTCAATTCATTCCATCTTCGCTGCCTCCGGAGAATCCTTGGCATCAGGTGGCAGGACCGTATCTCCAACGCAGAAATCCTCGAGGCGGCCAACATCCCCAGCTTATACACACTACTGACTTACTACAGTGGCACTTGAGATGGCTTGGCCATGTGAGCCGCATGGAAGATGGCAGGATCCCCAAGTACACTTTGCACAGCGAGCTCGTCACTGGTATCAGACCCACCGGCCGTCCATGTCTCCGCTTTAAAGACGTCTGCAAACGCGACATGAAGTCGTGGGAGTCAGTTGCCGGTGGGCAGCCATGAAGGCGGGGCTAAAGAGTGGCGAGTCGAAGAGACTTAGCAGTTGGCAGGAAAAAAGACAGAAGTGCAAGGAGAGAGCCAACTGTGTAACAGCCCCGACAACCAATTCTATCTGCAGCACCTGTGGAAGAGCCTGTCACTCTAGAATTGGCCTTTATCGCTGCTCCACAAACCACTGACCACCTCCAGGCGCTTACCCATTGTCTCTCGAGACAAGGAGGCTGGAGATGTTTGTGGGATCTTGCTGTGCGCAAATTGGCTGCCGCGTTTCCTACATTGCAACAATGACCACATTTCAAAAAGTACTTCATTGGCTGTAAAGCACTTTGAGTCATTCTTTTTTTTCTCTTTCTTTCTATGCTTTGATGTGGTAACAGTCTGAGATGAAGCCAGTTTGGTTGCAACCTTGGTGTCACATTTGACCCCGAGATGACCTTCTACCTCATATTCGCACCATCGCTAAGCCTGCCTATTTCCATCTCTCTAACATCACCTGAAATCGCCCCCGTCGCAGCTCATCTACTACAGAAACCCTCATTCATACCTTTGTTACCTCTAGACTGGATTATTCCAATGCACTCCTGGCTGGTCTCCCACATTTCACTCTCCGTAAACTTGAGGTCATGCAAAACTCTGCTGCCCGTGTCTTAACTCGCACCAAGTCCCGTTCGCCTATCACCCCTGTGCTTGCTGACCTACATTGGCTCCCTGTCAAGCAACACCTTGATTATAAAATTCTCATCCTTGTTTTCAACTCCCTCCAGGGCCTTGCGCCTCCCTGTCTCTGTCACCTCCTCCAGCCGCACAACCCTCTGTGATATCTGCGCTCCTCTAATTCTGGCCTCTGGAGTAGCCCCATTTTTGATTGCTCTACCATTGGTGGCCATGCCTTCAATTGCCTCGGCCCTAAGCTCTAGAATACCTTCCCTACACCTCTCCACCTCGCTACCTCAACTTCCTCCTTTAAGACTGTTCCATGTCGTGTGAAAAATGGCTACTTCCAAAAGCCTTTATTTACATATCATGATATCAGACGTCACATGTGTATGTCAAGCCACAGTGTACAAAAGTATTCATCCAAACATCTCCCTTTTCATAAAAAATATCTGTGCTCTCTTGTCTTTTCAAATCTGTCTGTCCCAACACAGGTGTTTCACGCAAAATCTTTAGAGCGTTCAGGTTATTCTATGTCACGTGTGCGAGTTGTTATTGGCTGTTTGTCCGGTGTTTGCTGGTTCCTTGGGTGATTTTGCTGTTGTTGCTTCTCTGGGGAATGTTGTTTCTGTGGCGAGTGTTGCTGCTCATCTGTTGTGCTGGTTGCCGTACGGTTCGCCCTCTGGGACTGATGGTCATTCAATTCATTGTTCAGTTGGCAAACTCAGAACTGTCTCATCAGCCGTTTGCTGTGAAGGAGCAGCTTCTCTGGTTGAGCGCAGATGGCTGTGGTTGCGATGATAGCTCTGGTTGACCTGGTATGATGAGTGGGCTCATTTTACTTGAGTGCACTCTGACCGGCCCTCCAACTCTCAGTCCTGGAAATGATTTGGCAGTTTTATCAAAGTGACATTTGACTTTTTGTCGTTTCACTCTGATCTTGTCCCTCACACCTGTGACTACTTCTGGCTTCAGTAGTCAGGTGGACAAGGTAAGTGTTTTGGAGGGGTGGGTGGGGGAGAGGGCGAATAATTAATTAAATTGTTATGCGGCAGGTGGGAGAGGGGCCGAAGAAATGTATTGATTTTTATTTACTTGTGCTTTAAGTATTTAAATTTACCGGTAGGGCTCAAAGCCCTTTAAAAATGGCGGCAGTGCCCGTGCAAAGGCCGCTGATGCCGTTGCTGGGGATGGACAGCCAGTCCTCTCCATGTGATCGGGAGCGGGTGGGGGGGGGGGGGGGGGGGGGTGGCCCGCCCCGGCTATTTAAATGAGCCGCCGCACAGAAGATTGCAGCGGCTCCGCGACATCGGCAGCAGGAATAGAAGATTTAGTCTTATGATTCCATAATCTGTCAGGATTTGTTCAGTAATCAATGACTTGGTGTCATGCGAAACACTGCAAATCTCTCCTGGTATGTGGAGGGTTATCAGTCCAAGCTTTTGACTTGTTTCCTCCGAGATCAGGGGAGTTTACTTAGTGTCCACTGCCTGGAACTTTCTTCCTGTTGCATCGGACTCTCAGCTTGGTTTGTCATCTTGGGGTGAGCATCGTTCTATCATAGAGCCTCAACTTTACCTTCGACGGCTTCACATTCAGGTCACCATCTTGTGCAGTTTCACACAGGTCTGCGAAACTCATGATGTTGCACGTAGAACCAGTGCCCATCTGACACCTCACATCAGCTTGATGCTCCCCTCCTGCAGTCATCATTCCGACAGTCAACAACCACTTTTTACTTTGAGACTTGAAGGCACCAACGTGTGCGAGGGTGATTCATCAGTATCATCGTCCGACATCACTCCATCAACCATCTTTACAGACTTGATTGTCTTCTTTCTAGCAAAAAACATTTGTGCAAAGTGGCTCGGCTTTTTGTAGTTAGAACACTGCTTTTCCTATGCTGGACTAGCTTCTTTTTCCTTCTTGCAGCGTCCCCTACAGTATTTACAGCCAGTACTCTGGCCTTGATCTTTCTGCCGACCCTTTTGAAAATTGTCCCTCCTTTTCATCATTAATTTGTACTTGGAAGTCTTGGACTGCCTCTCAGCATAGTGCACGGCCTTGTCAGTTTTCCATTCAATACTCGTCAGCTGTTGATGAGCCACTTCAGAGCTTTAGCACATGTCAATAGGTTTGTTGAGAGTAAGCTTCTCTTCTCTCAGCAGATGTGTTCTCACAGCGGGATCTCTTGTTCCTAAGACAATCCTATCTCGGATGAGATCATCCTTCAATTGCTCAAACTCACAAGACACAGCTAGACATCTCAGCACAGTCACACGCTGATCAATGTTCTACCTCTCTTCCTGAGCTCTAGTGTTAAACACACAGCATTCATAAATGACATTAGTAGAGGGTTTGAAGTGGGTCGTCAAGGCCTCCAAAATCTCACAAGTCTTGCTTTTCTTTTCCTCTGTGTGATCCAGGGTGAAATATAGCTCGTAACACTTCTACCCCATCGCTGATAACAGAGTTGCTACTCTTATCTGTTCAGGTTTCTTGTCCAACTCTGTGGCAATCTCATAATTCTGCCACTGAGACTGGAAAGATTGCCACTTCCCTTTCAAATCTCCCTTCATGCCCATAGGAGCAGGTTCTGGAAAATTCAAAGCCATAATGACTTACCCAACTGTTGCTGTCTTGTGCAGAGTTGCAGACAGGAGTTGTTTTAAACTCTGATGTTTTGCACATCTGCTGTCTGTCTTACAGCTATCAAAATCCATTCAAATCCCGGCCACTCACCTCTGACACCATGTTCCATGTGGTGCATAAAAAGGCTACTGCCAAAAGCCTTTATTTACATCTCATGATATCAGAGGTCACATGTGTACGGCGAGCCACAAGTATTCATCCAAACAAAGATACTCCTTAAAATCTATCTCTTTGTCTAAGCTTTTGCTAAGCTGATCTAACACCTCCTTGTGTGGCTTGGTATCATATCTTGTTTTATAATGCTCCTTTGAAGTGCCTGGGGACGTTTTCTTACGTGAAAGGTCAGTCATAGAGTCGCACAGCATAGAAACAGGCCCTTCAGCCCACCGCGTCCATGCCGACCATAATGCCTATCTATACTGATCCCACCTGCCTGCATTAATTCCATATCCCTCTATACCTTGCTCATTCAAGTACCTGTCCAGATGCCTCTTAAATGTTGCTATTGTTCCTGCCTCCACCACCTCCTCTGGCAGCTCATTCCAGATACCCACTATTCTTTGTGTGAAAAATTTACCCCTTTGGTCCCCTTTAAACCTCCTCCCTCTCACCTTAAATCTATGCCCTCTAGTTTTAGTCACCCCTACCATGGGAAACAGGCTCTGGCTATCTACCCTATCTATGCCTCTCATAATTTTATATACCTCTATCATGTCCCCTCTCAGCCTCCTTCGCTCCAGGGAAAACAGACCCAGCCTATCCAATCTCTCTTTATAACTCAAGCCCTCCAAACCAGGCAACATCCTTGTGAATCTTTTCTGCACCCTCTCTAGCTTAATCACATCTTTCCTGTAGTGCGGCGACCAGAACTGCACACAGTACTCCAAATGCGGCCTAACAAATTATGTACAACTGTAACATGACGTCCCAACTCTTGTACTCAATGCCTCGGCCGATGAAGGCAAGCATGCCATATGCCTTCTTCACCACCCTGTCTAGCTGTGTTGCCACTTTCAGGGAACTATGTACTTGCAACCCAAGGTCTCTCTGCTCAACAACACTCCCCTTGGGCCCTGCCATTCACTGTATATGTCCTGCCCTGATGTAACTTCCCAAAATGCATCACTTCACACTTGTCTGCGTTAAATTCCATTTGCCAATCCCTTGCCCACTTTCCCAGTTTATCTATATCCTGTTGTAACTTTAGGCAACCTTCTTCACTGTCCACTATACCACCAATTTTGGTGTCATCTGCAAACTTACTAATCATGCCCCCTACATTCACATCCAAGTCATTAATATATATGATAAACGACAGAGGGCCCAGCACCGATCCCTGCGGCACAACACTGGTCACCGGCCTCCAATCCAAAAAACGACCCTCCACTACCACCCTCTGCCTCCTGTCACCAAGCCAATTTTGTATCCAATTGGCTAGCTCACCTTGGATCCCATGTGTTCGAACCTTCTGGACCAGCCTACCATGAGGGACCTTGTCAAAGGCCTTGCTAAAGGCCATGTAGACAACGTCCATCACCCTGCCCTCATCAATCCTCTTGGTCACCTCCTCGAAAAACTCAGTCAAATTCGTGAGATATGATTTCCCACGCACAAAGCCATGCTGACTATCCCTAATCAGACCATGCCTTTCCAAATGTATATACATCCTGTCTCTCAAAATCCCTTTCAATAACTTTCCCACCACTGATGTAAGGCTCACCGGCCTGTAGTTCCCTGGCTTATCCCTGCTGCCCTTCTTAAATAAAGGCACAACATTAGCTATCCTCCAGTCTTCCGGTACCTCATCCGTGGCTAACGAGGATACAAAAATCTCTACCAGGGCCCCAGCAATCTCCTCCCTTGCTTCCCATAGCATCCTAGGATACAGCTGGTCAGGCCCTGGGGTTTTATCCACCTTAATGTGCTTCAAAACCTCCAACATCTCCTCCTTTGCAATGTTGATATGTTTCAGGATATCGCTGTTCCCTCCCTTGAACTCACTAGCTTTCATGACCTTCTCCACAGTAAATACAGATGAGAATTATTCATTTAAGACCGCGCCCATTTCCCGTGACTCCACACATAGATTGCCACACTGATCCTTAAGGGGACCGACTCTCTCCCTAGCTACCCTTTTACTCTTAATATACTTATAGAATCTTTTAGGATTTTCCTTTATCTTATCTGCCAGGGAAATCTCATGGCCCCTTTTTGCCCTCCTAGTTTCCTTCTTAAGTGTAGTCCTACATCCCCTATACTCTTCGAGGGATTCGCTCGATCCCAGCTGCTTATACCTGACATATGCCTCCTTCTTTGTCCTGACCAGACCCTCAATATCTCTCGTCAGCCAAGGTTCCCTAAACCTGCCAGCCTTGCCCTTCCATCTAACAGGAACATGCCGGCCCTGAACTCTTCCTATTTCACTTTTAAAAGCCTCCCACTTGCCAGATGTCCCTTTACCTGTAAACAGCCTCTCCCATTCAACTTTTTTGAGAGTTCCTGTCTGATGCCATTGAAATTAGCCTTCCACAAATTTAGGACTTCAACCTGAGGACCAGTCCTATCCTTTTCCATAACTATCTTGAAGCTAATAGAGTTATGGTCACTGGTCCCAAAGTGCTCTCCCACTGACACATCAACCACCTGCCCAGCCTCATTTCCTAAGAGGAGGTCCAGTGTAGCCCCTTCTCTAGTCGGGCCATCCACATACAGCTTCAGAAAACTATCCTGGACACATTTAACAAATTCTTCCCCATCTGATCCCTTAGCACTAAGGCAGTCCCAGTCAATATTAGGGAAGTTAAAATCACCTACTATTACAACCCTATAATTCCTACACCTATCTGTGATTTCCCTACATACATGCTCCTCCAATTCCCTCTGACTATTGGGGAGCCTATAGTATAATCCCATCAAAGTGATCACCCCTTTCTTATTTTTTTTCTACCCATATGGCCTCGCTGGACATTCCCCCCGGGATATCCTCTCTAAGTACAACCGTGATGTCCTCCCTAATCAATTGTGCAACTCCCCCTCCTCTCTTACCTCCACCTCTGTCACGCCAGAAGCATCGGTACCCCAGAACATTGAGCTGCCAGTCCTGCCCATCCCTCAACCACGTTTCCGTAATAGCTATAATATCACAATCCCATGTACCGATCCATGCTCTGAGTTCATCTGCCTTACCGGTAAGGCTTCTTGCATTAAAGTAAATGCAGTTTAGCCTACCAGACCTTCCACGCTCCCTGTCCTGCCCCTGCCTGGCCTTCCTATTGGACTTGCTTGCTTTAACCTCTACATTTGCCTCAACTATTTCATCGGAGAGACTACTACTTTGGGTCCCACCCCCCTGCAAGACTAGTTTAAACCCTCCCGAGTAGTGCTAGCAAACCTCCCCGCAAGGATATTTGTCCCCTTCCAGTTCAGATGCAACCCATCCTTCTTGTACAGGTCACCTTTGCACCAGAAGAGATCCCAATGATCCAAGTTGCTGAAGCCCTCCCGCCTACACCAGCTCTTCAGCCACTCATTCATTTGCCTTATCCTCCTATTCCTACCCTCACTAGCACATGGCACCGGGAGTAATCCTGAGATTACAACCTTTGAGGTCCTGCTTTTTAACCTTCTGCATAACTCCCTACATTCACTTTGCAGGACCTCATCTCTCTTCCTGCTTATGCCGTTAGTACCAATATGGACCACGACCTCAGGCTGCTCACTCTCCCCTTTCAGAATGTCCTGCAGCCGCTCCGAGACATCCTTGACCCTAGCACCAGGGAGGCATCATACCATCCTGGAGTCTCGTTTGCGGCCACAGAAAAGCACCCCTTACGGTAGAATCCCCTATCACTATAGCTCTTCCACCCCTTTTCCTCCCCTGCTGTGCAGCAGAGCCCTCCGTGGTGCCACGAACTTGGCTCTTGCTGCTTTCCCCTGGGAGGTCAACCCTCCCAACAGTATCCAAAGTGGTATATCTGTTTGAGAGGGGGATGGTCACAGGGGACTCCTGCACTGTCTGCCTGTGCCTACTGCTCTGCCTGGTGGTCACCCATCCCTTTTCGGCCTGTGCAGCCATTACCTGTGGTGTGATCACCTCACTAAACGTGCTATCCAAGATGTCCTCAGCATCGCAGATGCTCCACAGTGAATCCACCCACAGCTCCAGCTCTGTAATGCGGGTACCCAGTATCTGCAGATGGATACACTTCCTGCACACATGGTCGTCAGGGACACTGGAAGCATCCCTGATGTCCCACATAGCGCCGGAGGAGCATATCACGGGGCTGAGCTCTCCTGTCATGACTTACCCTTAGATTAATTAGTTACTCCCTTAATTAAAAAATACTAATTATAGTAGGGGCCTTGTTCTACCTACTACAATCTAAAGTCCTTAATAAGCTACACTGAAGGTGTTATAAAAATATAAGTTGTTATTGTTGTTGTTGGTAAGTTGCTATACAAATACAAGCATTGTTTCATTTACTCATTATACGTCTCTTTTTCCCAAAGTGTGTGTCTGTCTCGAGAACCTTAATGTTCGTCGCAGCATGTAAAACAATATTGAACAGGGCAGCCATTTTAGAAGTAATCCAAGTTGAACCTACCTCTTGTCGCAACCTAATGTACTTTCATGTTTTTCTGAACCATGAGTTGAAATAATGAATTTCCATTAGTCGTTTTCTGAAGCATTATAAAAGCACTAATTTCCGCCTTATAAATGGTGAGCTGGAATGAGACGCCTGGGATGAATTAAATGAACTTGCACTCAAAATAACTCATCTTTTAATACTGTCAATATGTAGAGTGGCGCTCTCTTGTTCTGCAATGGCTGCGGAGTTGCTAATTAATCTAAACTAATTACAAACAGACAGCAATTTGCAATGAGTTAAGTTGATTCCTCTTCACCAAATAAATGACAGAATAAGCGAGTTCTTCACTAAAAAAGGAAAGAAGGCCAATTTCTGTATACATTGACTGTGCACATGGCAACAGTAACCAGGGCTACGGTTAAGTTGGAGAATAGGCCAATGGCAGAGGTGGAAGGCTTGCTACAAGGATGAACCTTAGCTGAGAGATTCAAGAGCGGTTTACAAATGTCATCCAAATCCTGCTTGAGAAAGATTCCAAACATTATGCTATCTGATGTGTGTGGAACAGAAATTTACATCTTTAGTGCTTGAGGTGAAGAGCTTCATGGGTTGGGAGAGGTTGTTGAGAATTTAGGAATGGGCCCTATTGGCAGCTCTGGTTCTCCCTCCATTAATGTTAATAGAGGGCTAACTACGATAGCTACAAATCTAACATGTGCCAAAATATGTGTTTCTGCTGCTCAGAACCTCAAATGTATCTCACACCAAAATTGAGCTGAGCGTTGCATTCCATAAGTTGCGAGTTGGATTCAAGGGGCTGAATTTTTGGGGCTCGCCTGAAGATAGGAACAGAGGCGGCGGGGCTGTGTGGGGGTGGGGGGACACCTCAAATGCCGGAACTGGGTGGCATGTCGATTTCAAGGCACCAATCCCAGCATCGGCAATGATGAGCAACGCGGGGAGAAGGCGGGACAGGAATCCTGCTCTCTCTCCAATTCAATCCAGTTTAGATACTTTAAAAACTCATTAAGAGCTTTTAAGCTATTGCAGTTCTGATTTTGAAAGGACCGGACAGGTTACCTGCACCTTCAGAAACAGTTTATCTGAAGGGAGGAGGGTACACATGGGTAGCCAGTCATGGCTGCCCCAGGACATCACTGCAGCCCCATTAGAGGGCAAAGAGGGAATGGGATCTTGGTAAGGGGTGACCTTGGCGTTGCACAGTTGGCAGGGAGAGTGTGCACTCAGCACCCAGGCTTTGAATGGGGTCAGTACCCCCTGTGTATCCCAGGGGTAGACGAGCAGGGGGCAAGGCTGCCAAGGGCTATTGGACAGCCACCTGCCCAGAAGGAAGGTTCCAGCTGGCAAAGGGGCATGACTCTCAGATTTTGAGACCAGTTGGCGATGAGGGGCAACACCCTCTGCAGGAAGGGCAGAACCACAAGCATCAGGAGGGCACTGGAGAGGAAAGAGGGGCAGGAAAGCAATGGAGGCCAAACCTCAACATAGGATCAGTCGCCAAAGACGGAGCTACCTGTAGATATCCGAGACCCAGTGCTGCAGGAGACTGCTACTCTCCAGGCAGATGGTCACAAAGATCCGTGTCCCCATCGTCGAAGACCTTGTACCTCACAGCACTAGTCGCTATGCCCTGCCAGTGGCTGCCAAAGTCTTTGTGGTCTTGAACTTCTTCGTTCCTGTCTTCTTCCAAGGACTAGCTGCAGACCTTAGTGGGATCTCACAAACGGTTGCACACCACTGCATCTCACTGGTCACTGATGACCTCTTTGCCAGAGCTGGACAGTACATTCATTTAACAAAAGACATCGCCTTGCTGGGCCAGATGGCATTGGGTTTTGCCTCCATCGTTGCATTTCCCTAGGTGCAAGGCATCACGATTGCACCATCAAGGCACCCAGTGACTTGCCAGTGAGATCTGTCAACGGGAAGGGCTTCCACTCCCTTAACATCCAACTATCTGCGATCACAACAAGGGCTTCCTCCATACGTATGCTCACTTTCCTGGCAGCTGCCATGACTCCTTCATACTGTGCCAGTCCAAGATGCCTCAGATCACATCAACCCCCAAAGTGGGCAAGGGAAATCTCTTGAAATGATGACTACTCACCTCTCTACAGGAACACCAGATAGAGACACAGAGGCAATACAACCAATTCCACCTTCTCAGCAGGCCAAACATTGCATATGCCATCTGGCCTCTGAAGATACCATTCCGGTGCGTGGACTGGTCGGTGGGTGCCCTCAAATACCCTTCTTCAAGGGTCTCAGTAATTTTTGTAGTCTTCTGTGCTCTCCAGAATATGGCCCTCCAGAGAGGTGTGGCACCTGAGGATGGTGAGGGCCTGGAAGGAGACAGCTCATTGTGGAAGGAGCAGGAGCTAAGAGAAGAGGAGGAATTGGAGGCGGAGGGGGGATGACGCTGCACAGAATAGTGCCCCTGCTGCAAATAAGGCGACCTCCTCCTGCCACTATCCGGCAAGAGGACATCCCTCCTCTCCCTCATGGCCTTCAGCATTAGATCCAGGTCAGCATTGATGAAGCAAGGTTCTGCCCTCCCCTGTGTGCCAGGCGTCTGGCTCCCCTGTGATATCTTGCTTCCCTCTAGTGCAGTAGGAAAGCCTTTGGCATAATCAGCAGATCCCTCCCTCAGGACAACCAGCAGCCTCAGTGATGACTGCCATGGGCAGTCTAAACTTCGCATCCATTCCCACCCCCACTGGCTGTAATTGGACAGTAAACCCATCTCCGTATCAATCAAGGGCTTACCCCCATGAAAATCTGAACTTTAGTCAGTTTCCCAGAGGCAGGTTTCTGACTCAAAAACAAACGCAGCTCTTGGTTCCCATCTCCATGGTGAAAATTTGGCACCAGACATGATTCAGTGAGTAGCACTCTCATCTCTGAGTCAGAAGGTTGTGGGTTCAAGTCCCACTCCAGAGATTTAGCATATAATGTCGGCTGTCATTCCAGTGCAGTACTGAGGGAGTGCTGGGCTGTCAGAGGTGCTGTCCTTTGGATGAGATGTTAAACCGAGGCCCGTTTTGCCATCTCAGATGGATGTAAAAGATACCAAGGCACTAATTGAAAGAAAGTAGGGGAGTTCTCCCTGGTGTTCTGCTGAATCTTTATCCCTCAACCACTACCCAAGAAAGATTATATGGTGATTATCACATTGCTGTTTGTAAGGACATAGGACCAGGAGCAGGCCATTTAGCCCCTCAAACTCTGGTTGACATCATACAATATCTGTTCATTGACCGAGTCATGACCTTTACTATTTCTTTTTTATTATTATTCTTTGGATGTGAGCGTCACTACCCAGCTAGTACTTATTACCCATTACTAATTGCCCTTCAGAAGGTGGTAATGAGCCTTCTTTTTCAATCACTGCAGTCCATGTGGTGTTGGTAGTCTCACAGTGCTGTTAATTAGGGAGTTCCAGGACTTTGATCAAATGGTGATGAAGGAACGGTGATATAGTTCCAAGTCAGGGTGGTGTGTGACTTGGAGGGGAACTTGCAGGTGGTGGTGTTCCCATACATCTGCTGTCCTTGTTTCTAGGTGGTAGAAGTCGCGGGGTTTGGAAGATGCTATCGAAGGAGCCTTGGCGAGTTGCTGCAGTGCGTCCTGTATATGGCCGGTGATGAAGGGAGTGAATGTTTAAGGTGGTGGATGGGATGTCGATTAAGTGGGCTGCTTTGCCTTGGATGGCGTCGAGCTTCTTGAGTGTTGTTACAGCTGCACCCATCCAGGCGAGTGAAGATATTCCATTGCACTTCCAACTCATTCCTTGATAGCATCCTCATATCTTTGGGAAACTAGCAGGTTCGAAGAAGCCTTGCTGCATGAATGTCTTACAACTTAGGCTTGATCCTAAAAGCACATATACAGTGGGCACTGGTGCCTTTGCAAACAGCACTGCACTGAGGAACAGCACACTCCAGTTAGCTCCTCATGGCACGGATCCACAGGGGGCCTGGAGCTACCCTGAAACACAAATGTCCTGGGCTCTGATAATTTAAAATGGTAATTCTATGATCCCCAATGGGAGTGGAATTCTCTCTTTAGAGACTTGAGTACAAAATCTAGGCTGATGCTTCTGGTGCTTTCCTGTTTTGCAAGTTCTTTCTTCATTTACCCCAACCCATGTCACTCTTTTTCCATAGTTATCATCAGATTTAGTTCCCGTTCTGCTTTGAAGTGAACTGCTGGATTATTCTTATTCACTTGTAAACCTTGTTTACTAAACATTACTCAATTCTACAACACTGCTCCAAGCTGACTTTTAGCCACTTGCAAGAGAAGTACCAAAAAGGGCAACTTAAATGTGTCGCAAAATGAGCCAACAGAGGTCAAATCAGTTCTGGTCTCCTTATTAGAAAAAGAATGTAGAGGCATTGGAGGAAGTCCAAAAAAAAAAATTTAGAAGGAAGATACCAGAACTGAGAAAAATTGAACCGACTAGGGGTCTTTTCTCTAGAAAAGAGTGGTTGAAGGGTGACCTCATAGATGTCTTTAAAATTACAAAGAGGTTTGATAGATTAGACATACAAGTTTCTAGTTGTAGGGGAGACCAGAACGAGGGGTCATAGATAGTCACTAATAAATCCAATAAAGAATTCCGGAAACAAGTTGACTCAGTGAGTGGTGAGAATGTGGAATGCATGGAGTGGTTGAGGCGAATAGCATAGATGACTTTATGAGGAAGCTATATAATTAGATGAGGTAGAGAGGACTAGAAGGATTAGTTGGTGTGGTGAGATGAAGTAAGGTGGTAGGTGGCTGCTGTGAAGCATAAACACCAGCACAGACCAGATGGGTCAAATGGCCTGTTTCTGTGTTATAAATTCAATGTAGTTTTTCTCTGGAGACAAACCACCGGAACTACAGCTAATCAGCCTTTGCTGGAACCAAACCAACAAATCTAGAGTTAGTCACCACTTCCTCAGAATCAAGCCACAACCAGTTGTGGACCAGTTGCCTGTTGAGATCTATGAGACATACAATGCAGTCTTTAACCAAAGTTCAGCTTTGAGTGCGCAAAATGTTAGAAGCACAAGTAATTGTGGCCATTCTTTCCTTGGATCAGGATAATGCATTCTAATTGCTCAGGAATTTACCTTATTCTGAAGGTCTGGACGAATGGGACGCGATTTGGAATACCGAAGCGGCGCGATTGGGCGGGTTCAGAATAATGATTGGATCGTGCCATCTATTTATTTGGCGGCAGCTGCGGCTCCACAAATTTTAAAAAGTAAGCAGATGGTTCAGGCTTGCTGGCGCATCTATATTTTGTATTTGACACATTAGTTCTGAGTGTCTCACATTCCGTGTGATAAACTCTATTATCACTTCCTCATGCCAGACCGTTAGTTTGTCATCTGTCTGTATTAACACTAAATGGATGGATAATTATAGATATTCAATAGCACATACTGTGCTATACAGTGAAGTACACAAGAAGAACAATACTTTGAACATTTACATTTGTAATTCAGAATCAGTGGTTGCTTCACGATGGAAGACGTATTACTTGTGATTGCTAACCTATTCACTCTATCTGAGATGTCACAAAGTGCATCAAATGTAACCGAGTGTTATGGAGGTTATGAATAGAATAAAATATATGATTTGAAAGAACATGAAAACATGCATGGAGAACGAGCATGACCCACACAGAGTGAAAATGTGAGGGAACTGGATTTATGGGCGTCGGGCAACTGGTTTGCTTTTTATTATTGGGTCCCGAGAAGTGGGTGAAGCTGGCAAGGCCATCGTTTATTGCTCGTCCCTAGTTGTCCCTTGAGAAGGTGGTGGTGGGTCACCTTCTTGAACCGCTGCAGTCCGTGTGGGGAAAGTCCTCCCACAGTGCTGTTAGGGAGAGAGTTCCAGGATTCTGAGTCAGCAACGATGAAGGAATGGTGGTGTATTTCCAAGCCAGGACGATGTGTGACTTGGAGGGGAACTTGCGGTTTCACATGCACCTGCTGCCCTTGTCCTTCTAGATGGTGGAGGTTGCAGTGGAGGAAGGGGCTGTTGAAATAACCTTGGCAAGTCACTGCAATGCATCCTGTAGATAGTACCCACTGCAGCCACGGTGCGCCGGTGGCGGAGCGGGTGAAAACTGAGTCCAGTGTTGGGGCATTATTCGGTGTAATCTGGAACTCTTTGCCCCAAAAAGCTGTTGAAATGGGGGTGTGGGGGGGGGCGGGGGTGGGGGTGGCGTGTGGGGGTGGCGGTGATGCAGTCAATTGAAACTTTGAAAACTGAGATTGACAGATCTTTAATGGATAAGGGAAATAAGGGATTATGGAACCAAGGTGAGTAGCTGAAGTCAAGATACAGATGTCATGATCGAATTGAATGACAGAGCAGGCTTGAAGGGCTGAATGATAACATAGTAAACTGGCAACATTGCAATGTGATAATACAGCAATCCTACTGCACAAGAGTCCTAAAAAAGAAAATAAGTGCTTGCGCCCACCCCAATATTACAATATTACTAGTTCCTACATTCCATTGTAGATTTTACAGTTTTGCACACCCAGCAGGGAGCTTCACCTGCCCAGAAAATATACTGGGAATTCAGGTGTGGAAGGGCAGTGGAATCCTTCATTTATGAATTTTAATGAAGATAATATCCTGCAGGGTCTCCTGAATTCTTCACCCAGATTCCCTGCTGTGTAGGGTGGTCAACCCTCCAGGATTGTGCTGGAGTCTCCAGGAATTGGGGATTAATTTCCAGGACATAGTTGCAAGCAACTCAAGGAGAAACGTTATAGGGACATTAAAAAAATTGCATTTTTTTTCCATTTTCTTTAATACTTTTGTTTATTAGTTATTCGTTGACCTACCATTCGCTCCTGGTTAAGCAACGCCTTGATTTTAAAATTCACATTCTTGCTTTCAAATCCTTCCAAGGCCTCGCCTCCTCCCTAACTCTGCAATCTCCTCCAGCCCAACAACCCTCCGAGATACCTGCACACCTCTAATTCTGGCCTCGAGCATCCCTGATTTTAATTTCTCCACCATCGGTGGTCGTGCCTTCAGCTACCGAGACCTTAAGTTTGGAATTCCCTTCCCAAATTTCTCTGCCTCTCTTTCATCCTTTAAGAGGCTCCTTAAAACCTGCCTCTTTGGCTACTCTAATATCTGCTTGAGTGTCTCTGTGTCAAATTTTGTAGTATAATGCTCCTGTGAAGTGCATTGGGATGTTTTATTACATTAAAGGCACTATATAAATGCAAGTTGCTATAATCCAGATAGCCAGGTGATGAAGAATAGAACTAGAGGCAATCTTTACACAATGCTTTTATTTGCAGAGATAAGCATTACAAACGTGCATCTCCAAATCCAACAACCACAGTTTTAGTCTGTTCCTATTTACAGGAGCACAAGTGAATCCTCAGTTAATGGCCACCAAGTGCACACAATTAACACAAGTCGTTATTAAAATATTGGAGATGGGAAAAACTGCTGCTGAACTGATTGAGCAGTTATAAGTGGACGGTTATATGACGAAACTTCCAGGAATATGTCTAACCAGAGTTGGCAACCCTACTGCCGTGCAAAGCATCTGAATTGGGAACATAACTGTGCAAGGTCTACTCTTGAAATTATGACCTGAGTGGTCTTTCTTACTAGTAGATGGATGCAGTGAGCAGCAAGGCCACAAGAACCAACTAACTCCTCCCCAGAATCAAATGAGGCACAATTTTTGTGTGGGTGGGTTGAGTGTGTCACTTGGTCACACACTTTGGATGTCGAGTGAGGATAAGGTTATGTTCACCTGTGGCACCCTCCATAGATGAATAGCATCCAGTCACTCAATTGGGTCGAGGTACTAGAGCACTTCTAATGCCTGTGGACCTGTATCTCAGCTCACTGAAGAGTCAGCGGGCCATACTTTGCTCTCTTGGCAGACTGTAGTGCAGACAATCTTTAGTCCAACCATATCAAGAACCCTTCCAATGTTATGGTGGAAGAATGACAAACCTTACATTTATATTGCACCTATCACAACCTCAGGACATTCCAAAGCACTTTAAAATATAGTTATTGTTGTAATGTAGTGAATGCAGCAGCCAATTTACGCACGGCAATGTCTCACAATTAGCAATAAGATAATGAACAGATCATCTATTCTAGTGATGTTGGTTAAGGGATAAATATTGGACTATGATAGTATTTATTAATATAGATAAGATGGTGCATACCATTCTGTACAGAAATCTCCTCCAATTACATTTTGGGAAAACTGAAGTTATTCGCTGGGATTACGCGTGAATTGATGAGGAGGGGAAGGCGGGGCCAGAAGTAGGTGGCACTGACGATCCTGTTATGTTTTTGCTGGTTTTGCTGGATATTTTATATATCTGATCTATCTCAGAACAATGCAGATATAACACTACTTCTAAATCAACAACAGGCTAATTTACAGTACTTTAAAATAGCTAAGAACTTAGAGTGGCGCAGTGGTTAGCACTACAGCCTCACAGCTCCAGGGACCTGGGTTTGATTCTGGGTACTGCCTGTGCAAACTTTGCAAGTTCTCCCTGTGACCGCGTGGGTTTTCGCCGGGTGCTCCGGATTCCTCCCACAGCCAAAGACTTGCAGGTTGATAGGTAAATTGGCCATTATAAATTGCCCCTAGTGTAGGTAGGTGGTAGGGAATATGGGATTACTGCAGGGTTAGTATAAATGGGTGGTTATTGCTCGGCACAGAGTCGGTGGGCCAAAGGGCCTGTTTCAGTGCTCTATCTCTAAATAAATAAAAAAAACTTACAAGATTTCAGTACAATGTCTTTCTCAGAACACTCTTGTAGTTACTAGAATTTTCCAGCCTCTCTTTTGGTTTCAGTTTCAAACTATGCTTAAGTAATCAAGCGCAGTGAACACTGATCAGTGGACAGACTAATGCAATCAAACCCAGATCAATCAACCATTGAACACTACAGGCTGAATTTTATTCAGGTGCCGCATTGCGCGGCTGCGCCCTTTGAACTTGGAGGGGCGCCTGCATTCAGCGGCCGCTGAGGAGCCCCTGCGATATTTCGCGCTGGGGCTCATTTAAATAGTGGGGGCGGAGCGCGGTCCTTGATAATGTGTAGAGGTCATCTCTGTGTTCCCGGTGGCGTGCAGAACCGGTAAAATTCAGCCCTACAGCTCCCACTCTGATCCCTGATCTCGCCAAAATCTTGCATCGGTTGACCAATTAACAGCCAAATAGCCAGGGGCAGGGTGGGGCTCGACAATACCATGGTTGGAGGTGGGGACTGAGGCAGCAGCTGCCGCGTCTTTATAGGACTGACAGAATCAGAATGCAGCCGTAGACCTCCTTCAGCCATCCCCTCAATACCTGCTTCTGTCATCTCCTCAATACCTGCTTCTGTCATCTCCTCAATACCTACTTCAGCCATCCCCTCAATACCTGCTTCTGTCATCTCCTCAATACCTGCTTCTGTCATCTCCTCAATACCTACTTCAGCCATCCCCTCAATACCTCCAGCCAGCAGTGCAGCCCTGCCAGTGGGAGAAGGCCAAGAGGTCAGTGAGGCAGGCATAGTGAAGGCCAGTAGGAAGAGGTGCAATCTTTGGTGACACTCATCCTCTGTCTGTACGCCCATGCTACTTTCTTCTCTGTCTCCCCTCTGTGGCCTTCTGCTGCTTCCCCATCCCGAGGCTGTTTCTACAGGTGGCCAAGAGATTGTTGCTGTCCGGATCCCTGTGACTGCACCTTCCTCTTTTAGGTTTTCCTCCTCGCTGTTGGACCCGCCGCCTAAGTTTACGATGCCCATGGTAGGTGGGCACTGCTGGCCTGATGAGTCACTCTGCCAGATGCTTCCTCCGGACACCACCCCCCCACCACCCCCCTCTCAGCTCCCTCTCAATGCATCCACATGCCAGCAGCCAGATGGCACTATGGAGGCTCGACGCCAAAGCCCTGGCACTTGAGCTGCCCCTCCTCGATACAAGTTGCTCTGGCTGCGCTGGCCTTGCCTTCCTGTGAAGGCACACTGCCTCACCCACAGCTGCTGCATGCAGCAATGACCTCAGCTGCTGCCCTGTTGACACCATGATATACCTGCCGGTACTCTGATGCCCCATGGCCTTTGTGCACTCACCAGGCCTGTAATTTACCATTCCATTACAACTTTAATTACCTCAACTACCTCTTAATTGCTGTTTTTCCAGAAGTGAGCCCTTCACACTTGATTTGCTGTCAACCGCTGGTAAAATCTGGACCCAGTGTGAGGACATCGGATGTCCATGCCGACGCCACCCCACACGATTTGTCGGCCCACAACCTCCCCCCCACCCCACCTCCAAGGCCATTCTTGAAGGGGCTGGAAATTCCTGGCTTTTTGTCTTTGGTTACCACTATAAACTCTGTTCCCTATCCACTGACTCCATCCCCATCCTTGACCACTGTCTGAGGCTTACCAGATTGTTCGCAACCTGGGCATCCTCTCTGACACTGAGCTGAACTTCCAACACCATACCCTCTCCATCACCAAGACCACCTAACTTCCACCTCCATAACATCACCTGTCTCCACCCTGCCTCAGCTTATCTTCTGCTGAAACTCTCATCATACACAAACCCTCATGCTTTTGTTACCTGCAGACTCGACGACTCCAACGATCTTCTAGCCAGCCTCCATAAATTTCAGTTCACCCAAAACTCCACTGCCTGTACCCTAACTCGCAGCAAATCCTTTTCATGCACCAGCCCTATGCTCACTGACCTACATTGTCTGACAGACTGGCAACAGCTTGATTTTGAAATTCTCATATTTATTTTCAAACCCTTTCATGGCCTCAGCCCGTCCCTATCTCTGTGACTTCCTCCAGTCCTACAAACCTCTGAGATCTCTGCACTAATTCTGGCCTCTTGAGCATCCCTGATTTTCTTCTCTCCACAATTGGCAGCCATGCCTTCAGCTGCCAAGGCCTTAAGCTCTGGAATTCATAAAGTCTCTGCCTCTCTATCGCTTTCTCCTCCTTTAAGAAGCTCCTTAAAACCTATCTCTTTGACAAAGCTTTTGGCCACCTTTCCTAATTCATCCTTATGTGACTCAGTGTCGCCCCTGTGAAGTGTCTTTGGGACATTTTACTATGTTAAAGATACTATATAAATATAGTACTTGTTGTGACCTCTTCAACTTTCAGTGGTCCTAATCGCTTGCAAATTCTGAACCATTTGTGATCTTTTGGCAAAGGGAGATCAAGAGGCAACCTTGAGTGGTACTGCAGGACTGACTGTTTGCCAGACTCTTGGAGCACCTGACTACTCTGCTTTATTTTTTGAATCGTATTTTTCCGTTCCATTTTTGAACCAGTAGTGAGGTAAGCGTGAGACTATCCTGATAGAAGCTTCAAATGTGTGAATGTAACACCTAGTGTGCATTAATCAACAGGTCAGAAATTGACTTCAGAATAGATAAGCAAACTCCAAAAACAACCAAACTTTTCCCAGTCAACCACTTCAAAAATATATTCAGAATAACTTTAAAAATAATGCTGTGGTGTACTGTGGCTGCGGTTGCACTTTAAGATCACGAGCTAAGAAAGATAAGTTACTCAGGATGCAGATACCCCAATCCCCCTTCTCTTGAATGTTACATAAGGGCCTCCTCACTGATTCATGAGACACATAATAAAGGCAATCACATATGCTTTGTACAAGTTTACTTTCACTCACTCATAGGTTGCAACTTAAAGATGCCCTTACTTGCTTGCGTGTTCCATGATCAAGGTAACCTCAATCATCCATTGGTTATACAATAGGGCATCTTTCACTTTTTTGTGGGTTATGTAAGAATGTTTTCACTTGCGTGTGCATTTGACAAGTCCCACAACATACACCTGGTTCTTCCTTTGCAAACCACCTTGGAACATTATAGCAGGTATTGCATTATATTGAAGCATATTATACTGTAAGATCTTTATCCTTGTTATGTGGTGTGTCTACTGTATATTGTACTGCATGGATTCTACTTTACTCCAAAATCATAGAATCTTACAACACTGAAGGAGGCCATTTGGCCCATCATGCCTGTGCTGGCTCTTTGAAAGAGCTATCCAATTAATCCCACTCCTCTGCTCTTTTGTCATATTTTCCCTTCGCAAGTACATATTCAATTCCTTTTTGAAAGTTGCTATTGTATCGCCAAAGCCTCAATTTTCAAGATCTCATTCTTGTTTTCAAATCCCTCCATAGTCTCACCCGTCCCTATTTCTGTAATCTCCCCAGCCCTGTACCGTTCCAAGATCTCTGCACTCCTCTAACTCTGGCCTCTTGCCCACCCGGATTTCAATTGTTTCACCATTGGTGGCCGTGCCTTCAGTTGCATAGGCCCTAAACCCACCGCCTCTCTTTCCTCCTTTAAGACGCTCCTTAAAAACTGTCTCCTTATCCAAGCTTTTGATCACGTGTCCGAATATCTCCTCATGGGGCTCAGTGTCAAATTCTGTGTGAATACCCTCCTGTGAAATGCCTTGGGATGTTTTATTATGTTAAAGGCAGTATGTAAATGCAAATTGTTGTTGTTGCTTCTACCGTCTTTTCAGGCAGTGCATTCCAGATCATAACAACTCACTGCGTTAAAAAGATTCTGCTCATCTCCCCATTTACTGTACTGTATGGCCTTGAATTCCCGGGAAATTTGCGTCAAGACAATGTATGCTGTATTGTCAATTTTCAGCGCAACAGATTGGGTTTCCTCAATCTTTCACGCCAATCACACAAAATCTGCACCAAAACCTTCTGCAGTTTATTAACATTCGGAAGAGCAACTCCCACAAATTTGTTGCATTTTTCATGAGTTTTCTGCGGCCGTAGATTTAAGGCGGAAGATTTAGGCAATGCAGGGACAAAAGTCACCATTTAAGGTGACTTTTTTGTGATTATCTTTTCTTGCTGAGACCTGCTCTGAATTTTCTGCATCTTTGAAAGCTTTATTTGTGGCAGCAGGATGAGTTACATTAAAATTGAAAAGCTGCCAGCAATTGCATTTGCTCCAGCATGTTTTTGCCTGATGTGCATCCATGCTGGTTTGGGTGGCTTCAGACTTTAATTTCCACAAATAAAGAGGGATGTCAGGAAGAAAGGGATTTTACAATCTCTTTGGGCCTCGTTTGCTTATGCCACTCTCCCTTGTTTCTGCTGGTGGAATCTATTGAGATTGGGAGCAAAATCTGGCTTAAGTACTGGCTGGCAGGATCAGCACAGAACAGATTCCGGGCATATGTGTTGCAAGTATTGAGCTACAATACTGCGCTGTCCTCTACGGCACAGTGGCGCAGTGGTTAGCACCGCAGCCTCATAGCTCCAGGGACCTGGGTTCGATTCTGGGTACTGCCTGTGCGGAGTTTGCAAGTTCTCCCTGTGTCTGCGTGGGTTTTCGCCGGGTGCTCCGGTTTCCTCCCACATCCAAAGACTTGCGGGTGATAGGTAAATTGGCCATTGTAAATTGCTCCTCGTGTAGGTGGGTGATAGGGAATATGGGATTACTGTAGGGTTAGTATAAATGGGTGGTTGTTGGTCGGCACAGTCTCGGTGGGCCGAAGGGCCTGTTTCAGTGCTGTATCTCTAAATAAAAAATGCCCTACGTTGAAGTGGCAATTTCGGTTTCGTTTGATTCTTGGCACATGAGTGTTTATTTCTTATCCACTGTTGGGACTGGATTTTCAAAACAGGGTCGGGAACCCAACACCCGGATAATTTCTGGGTCCCGGCCCCTGCGCTCTGTCTAGCGACGCTATTTTTATATATTAATGGCCTAATTGAGCAGGAGGTGAGCTCGATGCCCAATTAGTGGCGCTGAGGGTCTCCAGGAGGCGGGAGCGGCCTGCAGAGCACGATCGGCAAAGGCAGGTAGCAGCCATGATGGGGCCTGTCGCTGCCTTGCCGAAGAGAGCAGGCAGCTCCTTCGGGGACAAGCGGCATAATAGAAGAAGACATGTTGACAGATCCAAATCTAAGGTCATGATCCCATGATCCAGCGCAAGATCGGTGAGGGCCCCATAATTTTTAACCTTACAAAAACAAGAAGTTTCCCTTCACCCCGCTGCGAACCTGATAGCTCTGCACTAATGTACACCAGACTGTTCGGGTTCACCGAAATTCAATTTGAAAATTTCAGTCCTGACCTCCCGGCCCCTTAACAAGCTCCTCTCGGAGCTTAATGGGCCGTTAATTGGAGGCGAATGGGTACCCACCCCCTCTACCTGTCCCCACCCTCACTTTAAGAATTGAAGTCTGTCCCGGAGGAGTCAGGATCCAGAGATTACCTCCAGGACCATGATTTTTAAATCACATCGGCACCCGGTCCCGACCCTGCACCGTCATTTGAAAATCCGACCCCAGATATCTGTCGATATTATCATTTTTTTTTTTAAAAGCTAGCTGTTCCTTTTGGGGCCAACTTATTTGCCAATAGTAATCATGTGACCATTCAAAACATCAGTGTTGCTCTTGGAGCAACCTCATCGCCCAATGGTAAAGGAGTGTAGCTTTTCATCAGCAACATCTTACGAGCCCTGTGAAAACAATTGATCCATGGCAATTGCTGCCCACCAGCCCCGGTCACAGAAGCATAAGTCATCACAATGACATGGATACATCAGAAATGCAATTTCAATTGATTTTTCTTGGACATCGATAAAGCAATTCCCTTCAAAAGTGTGCTACAAGGGTCACGAACAGCATATAAAATTAGATGGCGACTTACCAACATTTTTTTGCATTGTTTGTAAAATTAATAGAAGTATTTTTTATTGTAGGCAATGAGACAATGGAATAGCTGGAAATATATCATTATACTGTTGGATTTCTCCTGGCTTTGCACATGGAGAGTCAGAGAATGTGATTTATCTCTTGTTTGCCCTTCATGTTGCTGTTTGTCTCTCTGTCTCTTTTCTGCTTGTCTCTCTCTTGCTTCCTTCGCTGCCTCCTTCTACTTCTCTCTGTCTTTTTTTCTTTCCTCTCAACTGGGAGGAGCTGAGCAGTACGGAAAAGAAGGTCGCTTGCATTTGGATTGGGGGATTGCAGTGAAAATGTGGCCTCAGTAGATTCGCTCACATCCTCTCCTCCCAATCGCTTTTGCTTCTCCCCACCCTCTCGCTCCCATTCTTCGTCACCTTCCCGCTATCTCTTCCCCTACCTACCAACCCCTCATTTCCATCACTACTCCTATCTCTTTCCCTTTGAACTACTCACTCAATTACTGTATCCTCCCATCCACTGAGCTCTGCCGTCACTCACCTCACCCTGAAACATTCCATCCACTCCCACTTGCTTTTCCCCGGGGCAGGTGAGTAAAGGCCAATTACCTCTTTCTCTCCTTCCCTTCTTTGCAACTGTTTTCCTCAATGAGCCTTTGTTTGCTTACAAAATTCAAAGTGCTTAATTAAAAAAAATTTAACAAATTAGAATCAGGAAAGATTTTATCTGTCACAGAATCACAGAATAATACAGTGCAGAAGAGGCCCTTCGGCCCATCGGGTCTGCACCGATGCATTAAAGACGTCTGACCTGTCTACCTAATCCCATTTGCCAGCACTTGGCCCATAGCCTTGAATGTCATGACGTGCCAAGTGCTCATCCAGGTACTTTTTAAAGGATGTGAGGCAACCCGCCTCTACCACCCTCCCAGGCAGTGCATTCCAGACCATCACCACCCTCTGGGTAAAAAAGTTCTTCCTCAAATCCCCCTTAAACCTCCTGCCCCTCACCTTAAACTTGTGTCCCCTCGTAACTGACCCTTCAACTAAAGGGAACAGCTGCTCCCTATCCACCCTGTCCATGCCCCTCATAATCTGGTACACCTCGATCAGGGCACCCCTCAGTCTTCTCTGCTCCAGCGAAAACAACCCAAGCCTATCCAACCTCTCTTCATAGCTTAAATGTTCCATCCCAGGCAATATCCTGGTGAATCGCCTCTGCACCCCCTCCAATGCAATCACATCCTTCCTATAATGTGGCGACCAGAATTGCACACAGTACTCCAGCTGTGGCCTTACCAAAGTTCTATACAACTCCAACATGACCTCCCTGCTTTTGTAATCTATGCCTCGATTGATAAAGGCAAGTGTCCCATATGCCTTTTTCACCACCCTATTAACCTGCCCTTCTGCCTTCAGAGATCTATGGACAACCACGCCAAGGTCCCTTTGTTCCTCGGAACTTCCCAGTGTCAGGCCATTCATTGAATACTTCCGTGTCACATTACTCCTTCCAAAGTGTATTACCTCACACCTTTCAGGGTTAAATTCCACCTGCCACTTTTCTGCCCATTTGACCATCCCGTCTATATCTTCCTGTAACCTAAGACACTCCACCTCACTGTTAACCACTCGGCCAATCTTTGTGTCATCCGTGAACTTACTGATCCTACCCCCCACACAGTCATCTACGTCGTTTATATAAATGACAAACAATAGGGGACCCAGCACAGATCCCTGTGTTACGCCACTGGACACTGGCTTTCAGTCACTAAAACAGCTGTCTGTCATCACTCTCTGTCTCCTACAGCTAAGCCAATTTTGAATCCACTTTATCAAGTTACCCTGTATCCCCTGTGCCTTTGCTTTCTTGATAAGTCTCCCATGTGGGACCTTGTCAAAGGCTTTGCTGAAATCCATGTAAACTACATCAACTGCACTACCCTCATCTACACACCTGGTCACATGCTCAAAAAATTCAATCAAATTTGTTAGGCATGACCTCCTTCTGACAAAGCCATGCTGACTATTCCTAATCAAATTTTGCCTCTCCAAGTGGAGATACATTCTCTCCTTCAGAATTTTCTCCAATAGCTTCCCTACCAATTACGTGAGACTCACTGGTCTATTGTTCTCTGGCTTATCTCTACAACCTTTCTTAAATAGTGGGACCACATTAGCTGTTCTCCAGTCCTCTGGCACCTCCCCCGTGGCCAGAGAGGAATTAAAAATTAGGGTCAGAGCCCCTGCAGTCTCCACCCTCGCCTCCCACAGCATCCTGGGACACAAATCGTCCGGACCTGGAGATTTGTCCACTTTTGAGCCTGCCAAAACCTCCAATACCTTGTCACTCCCTATGACAATTTGTTCAAGAACCTCACAGTCTCTCTCTGAGTTCCATATCTACATCCTCATTCTCTTGGGTGAAGACAGATGTGAAGTATTCATTCAACACCCTACCAATGTCCTCTGGCTCCAGCCACAGATTTCCCCCTTGGTCCCTAATGGGTCCTACTCTTTCCCTGGTTATCCTCTTCCCATTGATATACTTGTAGAATATCTTGGGATTATCCCTACTTTTACCAGCCAGAGCTTTCTCATATCCCCTCGTTGCTCTCCTAATTGCTTTCTTAAGCTCTATCCTACACTTTCTGTACTCCACTAATGCTTCCGTTGATTTGCTCTCCTTGTATTTGCTAAAAGCCTCTCTTTTCCTTCTCATCGTACCCTGAATGTTTCTGGTCATCCATGGTTCTCTGGGCTTGTTGCTCCTACCTGTTACCCTAGAGGGAACATGTTGGACCTGTACCCTCCCCATTTCCTTTTTGAATGCCCCCACTGCTCTTCTTTAGATTTCCCAACAAGTAACTCTTTCCAGTCTACCTTGGCCAGATCCTGCCTTATTTTACTAAAATTCGCTCTCCCCCAATCCAAAACCTTTTTTTGCAACTTGTCTATTTCTTTCTCCATAACAAGCTTAAATTGTACCATGTTGTGGTCACTATCACCAAAATGGTCCCCCACCAACACATCAACCACCTGTCCGGCTTCATTCGCCAGAATTAGGTCCAGCACTGCACCCTCCCTTGTTGGATCCTAGACCTCCGGGTCCGGAGGGACACGATGTTCAAATCTCTGGACATGGGCGGGAAAAATGTACCCAACGTGGCCCTCATCCTGATGACCACCTTCGTGTGCGGCTGCATCAAGCTATGTGTCGATCCCCAGTACGCAAACTCCAAGTGTCACTACGTGCTGAGGTTCTATCTGTCCCCGGTGTTGCGAAGGATGGGCCTGGTCACATTGCCGCGGAACGCACCATGCAGTTGGGCGGCGCCGTACCACCTATCCTTCGTGGAGCAGTTTCTGCGGAAAAACACCTTTGACCACCGGTCCATCAGGCAGTGGTCTGCACGGAATGTCCTCAAGGCCCTACGGGAAAAGGAAACGGTGGATCCTGTCGGATGGTTCCCCGAGCAGACCGTCAAAGTCATTTGGCGGAATGCCTCATCACCAGAACTTTCAAACAAGCACCAAGACGTAGCTTGGCTGGTGGTGAGAAGGGCCCTCCCCGTCAGATCCTTCATGCACACCCGAAGTCTCGCCCCCTCCGCACAGTGCCCCCGCGTTGGCTGTGGTGGGGAAGAGACGGTCGCCCACCTCCTCCTGGAATGTGCCTTTGCAAAGCAGGTGTGGAAAGAGATGCAGTGGTTTTTGTCAAGGTTCATCCCAAGCAGCTCTGTAACACAGGAGTCTGTGCTCTACGGGCTGTTCCCAGGGACGCACACCGAGACAAACATCAACTGCTGCTGGAGGACTATCAATTCGGTGAAAGACGCCCTTTGGTCTGCCCGAAACTTGCTGGTCTTCCAGCGCAAAGAGTTGTCCACCGCCGAATGTTGCAGACTGGCACATTCCAAGGTCCAGGACTACGTGCTGAGGGACGCACTAAAGCTTGGGGCAGCCGCAGCAAAGGCTCAATGGGGAAAGACCACAGTGTAAGGTTCCCCCACCAAGCTGGACTGAGGGGCTGGATCCATGGGAAACCCCTCGAACTGTATCGTTAATATTCTGAATTGCTGTAAAGGTAAAACTGTAATTGACATGACAATTGTGAAACGGAAGGGTTGTGAAGAAACTCATGACAGTATTGAAGGAAACTGATCTCCCTTGCAATGTTTGTATTTTTTGGTGCTGTTTGGAAACTGTTTGGGAATGTAATTTTTACAGATTTTTATGAATAAAGTATATTTTGGAAATTAAAAAAAAAAAAATCCTCTCCATATTGAGCTAAAAAGTTCTCCTGTATACATTTTAAGAACTCCACTCCATCTAAGCCCTTAACATGATGACTATCCCAATTAATGTTGGGAAAGTTGAAATCACCTAATACAATTACCCTATTATTATTTTTACACACCTCTGCGAATTGTGCACATATTTGCTCCTCAATTTCCCGTTGACTATCTGGGGGTCTATAATAAACACCTAGCAATGTGGCTGTCCCTTTTTTATTCCTAAACACTACCCATAAAGCTTCATTTGATGCTCCCTCCAAGATATCATCTCTCCTTACTGCAGTAACTGACTCCTTAACTAATATTGCAATGCCCCCTCCTCTTTTACCCCCTCTGTCTTGCCTGAAGATTTTATATCCCGGGATATTGAGCTGCCAATCCTGCCCCTCCCTCAACCATGTCTCCGTGATGGCTACTATATCACAATACCACGTGTCAATCCTTGCCCTTAACTCATCCGTTTTACCTGTAATACTCCTGGCATTAAAGTAGAGGCCATCCATCCTGGTCTTACTCCCTTGAAATTTACTTCCGTTGTATTCCCTCTGACTTGTTTGCCTTCCTGTGTTTAGCTGTGTCCCTATTCTGCGAGGAGTCTGTGTCCCTTCCCCCTGCCAAATTAGTTTAAACTCCTCCCAACAGCACTAGCAAACCCGCCAGCAAGGATGTTCGTCCCCCTCTGGTTCAGATGTAGACCGTCCCTCTTGTACAGGTCTCGCCTTCCCCAGAAACAGTCCCAGTGGTCCAGGAATCTAAAACCCTCCCTCCTGCACCAACTCTTAAGCCACACATTCATCTGTACTATTCTCCTATTTCTGTACTCACCAGCACATGGCACTGGGAGTAATCCAGAGATTACAACCCGAGAGGTCCTGCTTTTTAGTCTGCTGCCTAACTCCCTGAATTCTTGCTGCAAGACCTCATCCCTCTTTCTACCTATGTCATTAGTACCAACATGTACCATGACCTCTGCCTTATCAGCCTCCCGCTTCAGGATGCCCTGCAGCCGTTCAGTGACATCCCGGACCCTGGCACCAGGGAGGCAACACACCATCCTGGAGTCACGTTGACGGCCACAGTAGCGCCTATCTGTTCCCCTGACTATAGAATCCCCTATTACTATTGCTCTTCCTCCCTTTCCCCCTTCCTGTGCAGACAGGTTGCTTGTGGTGCCAGAAGCTTGGCTCTGTCTGCACTCCCTGGAGGAACCGCCTCATCAGCCTCCAAAATGGAATACCGATTTGCAAGCGGGACCCCATGGGACTCCTGAACTACCTGTCTGATTCTCCTGGACTGCCTGGTGGTCACCCATTCCCTTCCTTCCTCAAGTCCCTTCAGCTGCGGTGTGACCACCTCTCTATACGTGCTATCCACGATGCTCTCAGACTCACAGATGCTCCACAGTGTTTCCAGCCGCCGTTCCAGCTCTGAAACCCGAGCTTCCAGGAGCTGCAGCTGGACACACTTCCTACACACATGCTGGTCCTGGGGACTGGAAATGTTCCCAGATTCCCACATGCAGCAAGAGGAGCAAACCATGGCTTTAAGCTCTCCTGCCATGACTAAACCGTTTAAATTTAAAACTTTAGAAGACTATTATAATTAAAAAATATCAACTAAGTCTTGCTAAAACAATGACTTACAATTCAATACCCACCAGGACTTACTCACCAGTCAGCTATGCTCTTTGGAAACTCTCGGCTCCCCTCACGCTCTTTGAGAACAGGCAGGAAATGAAAGGAGCTCCTCGCTCCCTCCTCACCGAACTCCCTCAGTCATAAAACTCCCACTTTAGCACTGTACTGCAACCCAAGTCATCACTCCAGTGCAAACAATTCATTGGAACATAGGTACAGCAGCCAGCCATTCAGCCGCTCGAACCTGTTCCACCATTCAATTAGATCATGGCTGATCTGTATCTTAACTCCAGCTACCAGCCTTGGTTCCCTATCCCCTAATACACGCACCTAACAAAAATCTATCAATCTCAGCTATGAAATTTTTAATTGACCCCCAGACTAAACAGCATTGTTGGGGGACAGAGTCCCACATTTGGAGCCTTTGTGTGAAGAAGTGATTCCTGACTTTACCTCTGAACGTCTTAGCTCTAATTTTAAGATTATGCCCCCTTGTGGAAAATTTTGTGTGGTTTGAACATCCCATCAGCAATGCTAGATGTATATTATACTGGCAGAAGGGTCAAGAGCCAAAGGACACGGACTTAAATTGATTGGCAAGAGAACCAGAGGGGGCATGAAGAAAAACCTTTTCACATAGCGAGTGGTTATGATCTGGAATGCACTGCTGAATAGGTGATGGGGCAGATTCAATCGTGGCTTTCAAAAGGGAGTTGGAAAAGCACCTTTAGTGAAAAAACTTGCAGGGCTACGGGGAAAGGGCGGAAGAGTGGGATGAGTTAAGTTGCTCTTGCAGACAGCCAGTATGGACACAACCGGCCGGATAGCTTTCTTCTCTGCTGTAACCATTCTATGATTCTATGTATGACAGGTGACTGATTTGATATTGTCCATTTCGCGGTGCAGCCCAGGATGAATTTCCTCCCCGTTCACGCTTACTGTTTGTCGTGTGTTCCATCGCTTGGTTGTCTGGTGTTGGGGTAGGAATTCTTCTGGTAGCACAGTTGCAAATCCATGTCCAGTGTTTTGATGCTCTCATTGAAATTATGAAAAACATCTGGGGGGATTTTCAGTTTACCGCCTGGGTGTTAAGTGTGGGATGAGCGGAGAGCGGAGAGCAGAGAAGGGATTGGGGCTCAGGGTGGTGGTGGTGGAGGGATGTGGAGGGGGCGTAGGAAGGCAGGCCTGGGACAGAGTATGGCCTAAGGAAAATCCGGCAGGTTATGTTAGGCATATTCGCCTGATTATTCACACTACATTTAGGGGATGTTTAATGCTCAACTGGTAAAGATGAAAGTCTATCCTACTTACTAAAGGCTGAGCACTCTAGGCAGCTGTGGCTCTTACCTCTAAATCATATGATTATGGGTCCAAGTCCCACTTTGAGTGTGAAATTTAGGCACACACTTACAGTGCCAGTACTGCCATTGTTTTTATCGATCTTTATACATACTGGTAAACAAAATGTCGATGTAACTGCTACCATCACACAGCAGCAGTGCACATCGTGCACTATCAAACCAGAATTTCCATTCATTGACTTTAACAGTTAGAGAATCACAGGCTGAGCAATGTGGGCTGTCCCCAGGATATACCAGGAGTAGGTGTGCCAGGATATTTATTGCGTGCTGACCAGAGGACCATTAATTGCACTGAGCCTGACTGACTAGCTCACCCTCCAGTAGGCAGAGCCTGGCCATTAATCTGCAGGGAAACCTGCAGAGCTTTGGGGTTGGATCCAGGTCTGATAATAGTTAAAGAAAGATACAACTTGCATCTCTACAGCAGCTTTTGAACAAATGAATTAAGAGTAGGCATAGGCCATTCGGCCCCTCAAGCCTGCTCTGCCATTTGATAAGATCATGGCTGGTCTGAAAGGGGTTTCCTGTCTGTCCCTCATAACACCTGACCCCCTTGTCTATCAAGAATCTATCTAACTCAGCCTTGAGTATATTCAATGACCCAGCCTCTACTGCTGTCTGAGGAAGCGAATTCCACAGACTAACGACATAAGAACATAGGAACATAGGAAGATAGGAACAGGAGTAGGCCATTCAGCCCCTCGAGCCCGTCCCGCCATTCAATGAGATCATGGTTGATCCGCGGCCGAACTCCATATACCTGCATTTGGCCCATATCCCTTAACAAAAATCTATCTATCTCAGATTTAAGATTAACAATTGTTCTAGCTTCAACTGCTGTTTGTGGGAGAGAGTTCGAAACCTCTACCACCCTTTGCGTGAAGAAGTGCTTCCTAACATCTCCCCTGAACGGTCTGGTCCTAATTTTTAGACTATGTCCCCTAGTTTTAGAATCTCCAACCAGTGGAAATAGTTTATCTTTATCTAGCCTGTCTTTTCCTGTTAATATCTTGAAGACTTCGATCAGATCACCCCGTAACCTTCTAAATTCTAGCGAAAACAGGCCTGATTTGTGTAATCTCTCCTCGTACCTTAACCCCTGTAGTCCAGGTATCATTCTTGTAAACCTACGTTGCACTCCCTCCAAGGCCAATATATCCTTCCTAAGGTGTGGTGCCCAGTACTGCTCACCATACTCCAAGTGGGGTCTAACCAGGGTTTTGTAGAGCTGCAGCATAACTTCTGTGTCTTTATACTCCAATCCTCTAGGTATAAAGACTAGCATTCCATTAACCTTTTTGATTATTTTCTGCACTTGCTTGTGGCATTTTAAAGATTTTTGCACCTGATCCCCCAAGTCTCTTTGGACATCCACTGTTGACCCTCTGAGAGAAAAAAAAATTCTCCTTATCTCTGTCTTAAATGGGAGACCCCTTATTTTTAAACTCTGTCCCCTAGTTCTAGTCTTGCCCATTAGTGGAAACATCCTTCCAGCATCCACTCTGTCAAGTCCCCTCAGGATCTTATATGTTTCAATAAGATCACCTCTCATTCTTCTCAACTCCAATGGGTATAGGCCTAACCTGTTCAACCTTTCCTCATAAGCCCTTCATCCCAGGAATCAGTCGAGTGAACCTTCTCTGAACTGCTTCTAATGCAATTTTATCTATTCTTAAGTAAGGAGATCAAAACTGTACACAGTACTCCGGATGTGGTCTCACCAATGCCCTGTACGGCTATAGCAAAACTTCCCTACTTTTATATTCTATTCCCCTTGCAATAAATGACAAAACGGTTCACAGCCAATAAAGGCCCTATCCGCCCTCTCAAGTCCTACGGCACTATTTCGAAGAAGAGGAGGGGAGTTTTGCCCAGTTCCCTGGCCAATATTTATCCCTCAACCAACATCACTAAAACAGATGATCTGGTCACTGCCACATTGCTGTTTGTGGGAGCTTGCTGTGCGCAAATTGGCTGTTGCGTTTCCTACATGACCAACAGTGACTACAGATCCTGAGGTCCTGAAAGGCGCTATAGAAATGCAAGTGTCCTTCAGCTGTTGTCAGTATAATATGGTAAATCTAAGTATTTATTAAAGCAGAATTTTGATTTTATTGCAGATCAAAGGCCGATTAGAGAGCTCCCCAGATCTATGTTATTGGTGTCTCCTTTCCTCTTAGAGGCAGGATAAAACCCATATAGTGATACCATCATTTAATTTAATTATGTTTTTCATTCTTCTCTCTAATTTAAATGGAATTGAACCCCAATGATGGAATGTTTCCTTCATCATATCACAATTTTTGTTCTTCTACCCAACTGACTGGGAGCTAAACCCGATCAGTGAGTCACTCTTTCCTTCATATCCTCTTTCTCATTCTCCCCTCTATTTGAAGAGCAATTGGTGAAGTTATTCCATTAGATTTATCACTCGTTAACCTCTCCCACTGAGTTACTGAGACCATTCCAGTGCTTCCTTATTCCGCTGCACAATGTACTCCCTGCCACCTCAGTACTAAATTACCTGAATGATTTTGAAATCGATTTTCCATCAACCTCCCACACGCCGAGCACTTCACTCATAATTGGTGCTCATATTGATGGGAAACATAGAAATTTCTGACTGTCGAACCAGGCAGTCGTGACAGGAAACTGCTCAGCTCTTAGGGAGATTGCTAAATATATAACAAGAAAAACAACTCGTATTTATATAGCATTTTTAACATAATAAAATTTGGTAGGAAGAACGAGGAGAGGCAATATAAATCAAAGGATACAATTCTAAAGGGGATGCAGGAACAGAGCGGGGTATCTGTGCAAATATCATCGAAGGTCAGGGCAGGTTGAGAAAGTGGCTAATAAAGCATACGGGATCCTGGGCTTTATAAACAGAAGCATAGAATACAAAAGCAAAGAAGTTATGGTGAACCTTTTTAAAACACTGGTACGGCCTCAACTGGAAAATTGTGTACAATTCTGGGCACCACATTTTAGGAAGGCATTAGAGAGGGTGCAGAAAAGATTTACGAGAATGTTTCCAGGGATGAGGAACTTCAGTTACGTGGATAGATGGGAGAATCTGGGGCTGTTGTCCTTAGGGAATGTTCAAAATCATGAGGGGTCTAGACAGAGCAGATAGGGAAAAACTGTTCCCATTGGTGGAAGGGTCGAGAGCCAGAGGGCACTGATTTAAGGTGATTGGCAAAAGAATCAAAGCGAGATGAGGAAAAGCTTTTTTATGCCACAAGTGGTTAGGATCTGGAATGCATTGTGTAAGAGTGTGGTGGAGGCAGGTTCAATCTTAGCTTTCAAAAGGGAATTGGATAATCCTCTGAAGAGAAAATATTTGCACGGCTACGGGGTAAAGGAGGGGGAGTGGGACTCGGTGGGTTGCTCTTGCAGAGACCTGACATGGACATGATGGGCCAAATGGCCTCCTTCTGTGCTGTAACCATTCTATAATTCTATGAAATGTCCCAAGGCGCTTCATAGGAGTGTTATAAAATAAACTATGACACTGAGTTGTAAGGTAATAATAGTGACGATGACCAAAAGCTTGGTCAAAGAGGTAGGCTTTAAGGAGTGTCTTTTTTTTTAAATTTAGATTTAGAGATACAGCACTGAAACAGGCCCTTCGGCCCACCAAGTCTGTGCCAATCATTAACCACCCATTTATACTAATCCTACATTGTCTCAAAGGAGGAAAGCAAGGTAGAGAGGTGGAGAGGTTTAGAGAGGGAATTCCTGGCCTTGGGGCCTAGGTAGTTGAAGTCACACCCACCAATGGTGGAGTGATAAAAATCAGGGATGCGCAAGAGGACGGATTTAGAGAACAGCGATTTCGCAGCGTTGTAAAGCTGGAGATTGCAGAAATAGGGAGGGGTGAAACCATGGAGCAATCTGAAAACAAGGATGAGAACTTTAAAATTGAGGCTTGGGTGATTCAGTAGTAACTTTCAAAAAGGAATTGGACATAGACTTGCAAAGGAGAAATATGGCGAAAAAAGGGGGAGTGTGGGACTAATTGTATAACTCTTTCAAAGGGCTAACACAGACACAAGGAGCTGAATGGCCCCCTTCAGTGCTGTATGATTCTGAAGTGAAATAGAATCCATGCAGTACAATATACAGTAGACACACTACATAACAAGGCTAAAGGACTTACCGTATAATATGCTTCAATACCTTTCAAAATAATGCAATAGCTGCTATAATGGTCCAGGTGATTTGCAAAGGAAGAACCATGTGTCGGTTGTGGGACTTATCAAAGGCACATGCAAGTGAAAACACTTATATAACCCACAAATAAGTGAAAGATGCCCTATTGTATAACCAATGGATGATTGAGGTTACCTTAACCATGGAATACATGAGAAATTCAGGGCATCTTCAAGTTGCAACCTATGAGTGAGTGAAAGTAAATTTGTATAAACCATATGTGATTGCAGATGCCTTTATTATGTGTCTCATGAATCAGTGAGGAGGCCCTTATGTGACATTCGAGAGAAGGGGGATTGGGGTATCTGCATCCTGAGTAACTTATCTTTCTTAGCTCATGATCTTAAAGTGCAACCGCAGCCATAGTACACCACAGCATTATTTTTAAAGTTATTCTGAATATATTTTTGAAGTGGTTGACTGGGAAAAGTTTGGTTGCTTTTGGAGTTTGCTTATCTATTCTAAAGTCAATTTCTGACCTGTTGATTGCTACACACTAGGTGTTACATTCACACATTTAAAGCTTCTATCAGGATAGTCTCACGCTTACCTCACTATTGGTGTGAAAATTGAAGGGAAACATAGAAATTTCTCACTGTCTGACCAGGCAGTCGTGACAGGAAACCTCACAGCTCTTAGGCAGATGGCTAAATATATAACAACAACAAACACTTGTATTTATATAATGCCTTTAACATAACACATGAGGAAATACTAGGGCAGTCAAAGAGGTAAGTTTTAAGGAGTCTCTTAAAGGAGGAAAGTGAGTAGAGAGATGGAGAGGTTTAGAGAAGGAATTCCAAAGCTTAGAACCCAAGCAGCTGAAGGCACAGACAGCAGTGCTGGAGCGATTAAAATCTGGGATGCACAAAAGCGGCCAAAGTTAGCTAAGCCCAGATATCTCAGAGAATCTTGGGGTTGCAGGGGATTACAGAGATAGGGAGGGGCGAGGCCATGGAAGGATTTGAAAACAAAGATGAGAATTTTAAAATCAAGGTTTTTTGCTTATCTGGGAGCTAGTGCAATTCATTGACCACAGGTATGATTCGTGCAGGGGATTCGGTGCGAGTTAGGACGGTAGCAGCGTTTTGGATGACCTCAAGTTTACGGAGGGTAAAATGTGGGACGCTAGCCAGAAATGCATTGGAATAGTCAAGTCTAGAGGTAACAAAGGCATGGATGAGAGTTACAGCAGAAGATAAGCTGGAGCACAGGTAGAGTCAGACGATGTTATGGAGGTGGAAATAGATGGTCTTAGTGACAGCGCGGATATGCGGTTGGAAGCTCATCTCAGGTCAAATATGACACCCAGGTTGCGAAGAGCCTGGTTCAGTCTCAGGCAGTTCCCAGGGATGGAATTGGGAGCTAAGAAGCAGAGTTTGGGGCAGGGACTAAAGACAATGGCTTTGGTCTTTCCAATGTTTATTGCAGGAAATATCTGCTCATCCAGAACTGGATTTTGGATAAGCAGTCTGACAATTTATCGACAGTGGTGGGGTAGGGAGAGAGAGGTGGGGCTGAGGTCCACCTGGGTGTCATCAGTGTACATGTGGAAACTGAAGTGTTTTCAGATGATGTTGTCGAGGGGCAGTGTATAGATGAGAAATTGGAGAGGGCGGAGGATAGATCCTTGGGGGGGGCACCAGAGGTAACGGTGTAGGAGCGGGAAGAGGAGATTCTCTGGCTACGATTAGATAGATAAGAATGGAACCAGGTGACAGCAGTCCCACCCAGCTGGATGAGGGTGGAGAGGAGCTGGAGGAAAATGGTGTGATCAACTCTGTCAAAAGCTGCAGACAGGCCGATAAGTACAAGGAGAGATAGTTCAGCTTTCTCAGTCATATAGGATGTCATTTGTGACTTTGATAAGAGCCATTTGGTCCTGTGGCGGGGTGGAAACCTGATTGGAGGGATTCAAACATGGAGTTCTAGGAAAGATGGGAATGGATTTGGAAGGCGATCACATGTTCAAGGTCTTTGGAGAGGACAGGGAGGTTGGATGTGGGGCTGTAGTTTGCAAGGATGGAGGAGTCAGGGTTTTTTTTGAGAAGAGGGTTGATGACGGCAGATTTGAAGTGGGAAACAGTACCGGAGGCGGGAGAACTGCTAACAATATTGGCTTACGTGGGGGTCAGGAAGGGTCAGCCGTTTGGTGGGAATAGGGTCGAGGGAGCAGGTGGTGGGTCTCCTGGACAAGATGAGCTCAGAAAGAACATGAGGGGAGATAGGAGAGAAGATAGAGGAAGATGCAAATTCAGGGCTAGGGCAGTGAGGTGCATTAGAGGAAGTTTGGCCTGGTGGACTAGGGGAATGGAAGGAAGTGGCAGAGACAGCTGATCAGGTAGTCTCAGTCTTAGTGACAAACAAGTCCATAAACTCGCACTGGTGTTGGTGGTGAGGGTGGAGGAGACAGGGGATACAGGTTTAAGAAGATGGCTTGCAGTAGAGAAAAGTAGCTGGGATATTTTACCATGTTAAATGAGCGATATCAATGCAAGTTGTTGTTGTAGCATGTATGGGATTGCTGAACCTTGTGCTTTACTATCAGATACATCGGTGAGTCACTATTTATTCCAGGGCCAGCATCATAAAGTTTGATCTTTGATTCCTACCGTCAGGTGATGCTAAGACATCATGAAAAATGAATATTTTAGAAAGGCCAGCCCACAGCTCCTCCTCATGGATCTGGTGTAAGAAGAAAACTGAAAAAAGGAAAGACTTGCATTTCTATAGCGCCTTTCACAACCTCAGGATGTCGCAAAGCAATTTACAGACAATGAAGTACTTTTTAAAGTGTACTCACTCTTGCAATGCAGATCCCACTATGGCCAGATAATCTTTTTCAGTGATATTGGAAGAGTGTTAAATATTGAACAGGATACCAGGGAGACCTCCCCTGCTCTTCGTCTGTGAGATCTTTTACATCAGAACTTTGCAAATTGGGGTCAGTGGACCCTGGGGATCCATAGAGACTTTCCAGGTGGTCAGCAAAATAATCTGAAAAGTAAGGTTCAGAGATTTTGAAAGGAGAGGAGAGTACTTTTCGAAACAACTGGGGTGCATCAAGGATTACCTGCTTTTATTTATACAACTTTAATGACTGACCACGGGAAGTGTCCAGAGTAACCAGCGATGGCTGGATGTGGGGAGAGCAGAGTGTGGTTGCCACAAGTGAGAAGGGGCACCCACGTGGAGGAGAGCTAAGAGTGGCACGAAGATTGACAAAATAAGTAACCATCTGGTTGTCTCCTGATTTAGTTTAGAGATACAGCACTGAAACAGGCCCGTCGGCCCACCAAGTCTGTGCCGACCATCAACCACCCATTTATACTAATCCTACACTAATCCCATATTCCTACCACATCCCCACCTGTCCCTATATATTTCCCTACCACCTACCTATACTAGGGGCAATTTGTAATGGTCAATTAACCTATCAACCTGCAAGTCTTTGGCGTGTGGGAGGAAACCGGAGCACCCGGAGGAAACCCACGCAGACACAGGGAGAACTTGCAAACTCCACACAGGCAGTACCCAGAATCAAACCCGGGTTCCTGGAGCTGTGAGGCGGCGGTGCTAACCACTGCGCCACTGTGCCGCTGACTTTGTGGTAAGTACTGGAACAGAATTCACTGAAATGGTTCAAAGTGCCAATCAGCATAGTTTAGGAAGGTTATTAAATTTACCAGTGTCTATCAAATATTTTCATTGATAATTTAGATGGGGGGGCGTCCGTGATTACTAATCCATTTGCAAAAGTGTCCTTCAACTGATAAAGCTTGGGAACCGCTGTTTTATGTCCATCTGAGAGGGCAGATGGGGCCTCGGTTTAATGCCTCATCCAAAAGACTGCACCTCTGACAGTGCAGCACTCCCTCGCTACTGCATTGAAGTATCAGGCCAGATTCTCTGGAGTGGGACTTGAACAGCCTTCTGCCTCAGAGACAAGGGCTATCAACTGAGCCATGGCTAACATTTAAAGACTTGTCAATGTGAAAATCTAATTTTTTTGTGTCCGTCTTATCCCTTTTTGATTTCTGAGGTCACAAGGTAAGGAAGGCCACTTAGCCCACCTTATTTTTAATAATAATTTAAGCATTATAACAATAGTGCTTTCATGAATACTGAGAGGTAATTATGTACATGTGGAATTGCAATGAAGAAATGAGGCAATAGCTTTTTGAAAAGAATAAAACTGTGGTGTGAGAACCAAGATTGAGAGCTGAGAATAGAAAGGTGTTGAGATTGGGGAAGGTGGCAGGGGCTGTGGTGGGGGGTGGGGGGTGGGGGGGGGGGGGGGGGGGCGGGGGGTGGTGTGGTTTGGGCAGATTATTAGGGTAATGTAGAGAAAGCCCCACATCTGAACTGAAAGACTCTGAAGTTCCCACATTGTGGGTTTTCACTTCCAGTACTCTATTGGGAAGCCCATTCCATGTGTTGATTGCTCTTTGTATGAAGAACTTCCTGATATCAGTTCTAAATTTACCTTTTGCTAGTTTAAATGTTTACTTTTTTTTACTGCACTATTATGGTGTTCCCTGTTCCTACTCTTGTGACTTAGCTTGTCTGTTCACATAACCATCTTGGTTTCTTTCAAGTCTGGAAGAGTCCAAAATTTTCAAACCTAACCTTGGAACTGAAACCTTTAGACACTAGGGATTGACCCTGTGGTTCTTTTCTGCATGGCCTCTGGTACTTGAATGCCTCCCTCATTGCTCAATAACCATGACTGGACAAGGTGTGATCTAACCAAAGTCCCGTACGGTTTGAAATTTGGCTCATCTGACTTATGTTCCCCTCTTTTAGCTCTGTAGTTCAACATTCATAAGAACAGGAGGAGGCTATAACGCCCCTCAAGCCTGTTTTGCCGTTCAATTACATCACGGCTGATCTGCACCTTAACTCCATCTACTCACCGTGGTTCCTTAACCCTTCATACCCTTAACTAACAAAAATCTTTTGATCTCAGTTTTGAATTTTCCAATTGACTCCCAGCCTCCACAGCTTTTTGGGGCGACAGTTCCAGATTTCCATTACCCCTGTGTGAAGAAGTGCTTTCTGACATCATCCCTTAATGGCCGAGCTCTAATTTTAAGGTTATGCCCCCTTGTTCTGGACTCACCCACCAGAGCAACTAGTTTGTCTCTATCTACCCTATCAAATCTTTAATCATCTTAAGTACCTCAATTAGATTACCCCTCAATCTTGTATGCTCAAGGGAATAGAAGCCTAGTCTGCAACCATTTAAAAGTGGTGTTGCCTGGGGTGGGTATCCAATTGGATAGATTTGGATTTGGGGCCCTACATTTTACCACAAGTAATCTTGAGCGCTCAAACACACATGCAGTTGGGCTTGCCCTTGCACAACTGTCAGTGGGGAAACCCCTGCAGCACTGCATGATAGGCAAGGCAGGGTAAAGTGTTGACCAGGTTTGGACTGCATGATTCGCACATTCTCGGGTTGACTGCATTTGTGCTGAGCGCTGAATCCTGCTGGCCCAAATCATCCATTTTATAAAAATATTGGGGATTGGAAAGGGGCTGTTGGATTGAATCATCCAATTGGATAATGAAGAGTCTGTTTGCTTTCCAATAGGCGTGGGAAGGCAGTTCACTGTGTAGATTGACATATCCAGCAACCAATGATTGGAATGTTGGGTGGTTGAAGGTAGGTGGTCATGTGATGCAACCTCCAGGAATATGTCCAGCCAGAGTGGTCAACCCTATCCCAATGCCTTCTCTAATTCTGTTGATTGTTGTTCTGCATTGCTTGGTAAGGTGGCCAACTCTTCATGGTTGTCCTGGAAACTCCAGGAATTAAAAGATTAATCTCCAGGACACCACTGTAAGCAATCAGGCAGAAAAATCATAGGGCATTGAGAAAAAAAATCTTTTTTAAAAATTTCAGTTGAACGTTTTGGTTAGTTAGTCACAAGAATATTGGAGATATGGGGTAGGGGAAGCTGTTGGATAGACAGTCAAGAGTCATCCAAACTGTTTGCTTTGCAGTTGATGTGGGAAGATGGAAGTGCTGGGTGACCAATGGTGGGAGTATGGGGGATTGGGTGGTTGACGGCAGGAGGCCAGATGATAAAACCCTAAGGAAACATCCAACTTAGAGCTGACAACCCTGTTGCTTGGACAGGCTCAGCAGTGAGTCTGCTCGGAGTCTGAGGTCTCTCTAAGTCATTCAAGGAGTGCAGGTGTTGCCTAGTTTTCCTTCCGAGGGCAGTATCTTTGTCCTCAGCAGTTTTTCCTCTGCCAGTGTTTAGTCCACTTACATATTTGGCTTAATTCAACCTATCCTTTTTGAGCTGCCTCCTTCAACTCCACCAAAAACAATTCTTTAAATTCTTGACACTGATAGTTTTTCCTTTCAACTAGCATCTTGGCTGATGGATTTTATTATTACTTTTTCTCTCTATTCAGGTTGCAATAACCATGAATCACCTGTGGAACTTTATGATTTTGGCTCTTGTTGCAGCTGTCGGGGGGTGGAAAATGGGCGTCGCGCTTGGTGCAACCACTATTCGGGTCCGGGCGCTCCTGTTGCTCGGCAACGCCGCAAACAAAATGGCCAAGTTCGTGGTGGCAGGTAGGTTGGAGGCATTTTCCTGCTAAATGAAGCAAAACATCAAACAAAATCGTTAAACCCACTGAATCTTGCGTTAAAGGTATATAAAGAAATACAGCAAGCTAACAGCATTAACCTTAGAGAGAACAGTGAAAGGGGCAAGCAGTGAAATGTAACACTGACCCTTGGCCTCAGTATCCCTGGCCTGGAGGCGGGTGTTTGGGGGTGGAATGGTCAGGTTAACGATCAGTAGGGGTTTCTGCACCGGGTCCCCCAGTGATCCTGACTGGACATGTTGTGAGACAGAACCAACTTGCATTAAAGCCTTGCATTTATATAGAATCATTCAGGACCTCCGGACACACTAAAGGTGCATTTCAGGGGAAGCTAGAAAAGTACATGAGGGGAGAAAAGAATAGAAGGATACGTTGATAGATTGGGAGGAGGTTCATGTGGAGCACAAACAACAGCATGGATACGTTCGGCCAAATGGCCTGTTTCTGTGCTGTACATTCTATGTAATCTACAGCCAATTAATTACCTTTGACATTTAGCCAGTGTTATAATTTAGGGAAATACGGCAGTCAATTTGCTTACCAGCAGGTTTCCACAAACCTCAATGAGATAAAGGACTGAATAATGTGGATTTTTAGTGCTATTGGTTAAGAGGTAAAATGCTGGCCAGGATACCAGCCAAATTACATGGGCAAGTCTCTGGAGTGGGGCTTGAATGTCTGACTCCGAGGCAAGAGTGCTACTATTTGTGAATAGCAGGCAGTTGAGCAAAGATCCTGGGGGAGGGGGGGAGCTTGAGCAACTGTGTCCCAAAGTCTTCAGGCGTGGGAAAGAAAATTGAAGAGGGTTATCTTTTATTTTAAAGCTGGCACTAATGAAAGAAATAAAGAAAGACTTGCATTTTAGTAGCACCTTTCACAACCTTAAGACTGTGTGGGCGGCGCAGTGGTTAGCACCGCAGCCTCACAGCTCCAGGGACCCGGGTTCGATTCTGGGTACTACCTGTGCGGAGTTTGCAAGTTCTCCTTGTGTTTGCGTCGGTTTTCGCCGGGTGCTCCGGTTTCCTCCCACATCCAAAAGATTTGCAGGTGATAGGTAGATTGGCCGTTGTAAATTGCCCCTAGTGTATGGAGGTGATAGGGAATATGGAATTATTGTAGGGTTAGTATAAATGGGTGGTTGTTGGTCGGCACAGACTCGGTGGGCCGAAGGGCCTGTTTCAGTGCTGTATCTCTAAATAAAAATAAATTAAAAAAAACATCCCAAGATGGTTAGCAAACAATGAAGTACTTTTGAAGTATGGTCGCTGCTATAATGTAGGAAAGGTGGCAGCCAATTTTCCATCCAGAGCTGTGCAATAGGAACAGGAAAAGGCCCTGGAAGTGGGAAGTATAAGTGCATTCACAAAGCAATTTGATGGATTCCCAGAGAGAGGAGAGTTTGAAGGATATGGTGAGAAGATGGCAAGGGAGGTTGATCTGTGAAAAAATGGACAACCATGCTGGATCAATGATCTGTTTCTGTTCTTATGGTGATGCTCTTTCGGCAAGGTAAAGATTACATATATTTTGAATTGTTTTGATTTTTGCAGGTAGAGCAAACTGCCCTTATTATGCCAAGGTAGAACTTGTGGCCGATTATCTTCAGAAAAACTTGCCAGACTTCAAGGTCCATAAAATTGTCCAAATGCCTGAAGATTGGCAGGTCAGTTACTGTGCAGTTCTGAAAGCAGAAAAACAACTTTTTAAAATTTCAGACCTGACATTTGTGCTTCTTTGAATCTAATTGTGAATGGAAGTTCATTGGCGTAGGTATACTTGCTACTAGTTCTGATACTGATACAATAAAAGAGAGTCGTAATATACAAAGAAAGGAGCAGCTAAGTGTGAAATTTTATGGGCCCTGCAAGAGCGGCTTGGGTGGCTTGCAGGGTGATTTAATTAGGCGTGAATAAAAGCAAAATACTGCAAATGCTGGAAATCTGAAATAAAAACAAGAAATGCTGGAAATACTCAGCAGGTCTGGCAGCATCTGTGGAGAGAGAAGCAGAGTTAACGTTTCAGGCAGTGACCCTTCATCAGAATTTCATTAGAACATAAGAACTAGGAGCAGGAGTAGGCAATTCAGTCCCTCGGGTCTGCTCTGCCATTCAATACGATCATGGTTGAGCGCATCTCGGCCTCAACTTCACTTTCCTGCCCATTCTCCATAACCCTTCAATTAAAAATCTGTCTATCTCCTCCTTAAATTTACTCTATGTCCCAGCATCCACCGCACTCTGGGGTAGTGAATTCCAAAGATTCACAACCCTTTGAGAGAAGTAATTTCTCCTCATCTCTGTTTTAAATCTGCTACCCCTTATCCTAAAACTATGACCTCTCATTCTAGATTGCCCAACCAGAGGAAACATCCTCTCTACGTCTACTTTGTCAATCCCCTTAATCATCTTATATACCTCAATTAGATCTCCTCTCATTCTTCAAAACTCGAGAGAGTAAAGGCCTAAACTGCTCAATCTCTCTTCATAAGACAAACCCCTCATCTCTGGAATCAATCTAGTAAACCTCCTCTGAACTGCCTCCAATGCAACTACATCCCTCCTTAAGTAAGGGGACCAAAACGATACGCAATACTCCAGGTGCGGTCTCACTAATGCCTTGTACAGTTGCAGCAACACTTCCCTACTTTTATACTCTATTCCTTTATCAATAAATGCTAAACTTCCATTTGCCTTCCTTATTACCTGCTGTACCTGCATACTAGTTTTCTGTGACTCATGCACGAGGACACCCAGATCCCTCTGCACTGAAGCACTCTGAAGTTTCTCTCCATTTAGATAATAATTTGCCTTTCTATTCTTCCGACCAAAATGTATAACCTCACACTTATCCACATTAAACTCCATCTGCCAAATATTGGCCCATTCACCTAACCTATCCATTTGTAAATTTCTTGTTTCTTTATTGCAACTTACTATCCCATCTATTTTAGTGTCATATGCAAATTTGGCTATTGTACCTTCTATCCCTGCATCCAAGTCATTAATATAGATTGTAAACAGTAATGGAGCCAAACATCCATTCTAATATTTGTGTTCCTTGTGGAACACCAATGAGGTCAAGACATGGAACCACTGACCTCAGATACAACTACAAAGCCGACTGGTGAACACCATGGTTAAATGAACGTGAACCAGGTGGCATGGGAATACCACTCGCCGCTAACTTAATCTGGCAGATAGAACTTAATTTGAACTAAATGTAGGGTAATGAATATTCATGGTATGGAAATGAATGGAAATCTGCAATCCACCACCATGCGGGGGTGATCCCAGACTGCTGCAAACATGTCGCTGATTTAATTGCGCTTAAAAAAAAAAACCCGCCTTTGGAAATCCCCAAAAAAACCTCATGCCTAATTAAATCACCCTGCATGCCACCACGTCTGGCAGAGGGAATGATCACAGTCAATGGGGCAATTCGATTCTGTCAGGCAGGAAGGTCAAGATTTGGGGTTGGGTATTCTACATCTTCATAGCAAGGGGAATGGGATTCGGCAATAACATTAAGGTGGACTTGAGGAGGATCAAGAGTCAGAGTTGGCATTTGTACGGTAACGTCAGGAGGGATGGCATGAATAAATAGATTGTGACACTGTCCAAAGTAATGGGGGGAGGTTCAATGGTAACAGAGGGAAGGGTTAAGGTTACATTGGGTGGGTCAAGGGTGATGGGTTCAGGCTGGAAGATGGCAGGAGGAGGTTGGAAGGTGAAACATGTGTCAAATTGTACATGCACCATTTTATCGAACAACAATACAAACCACGTAGCCTCTCAAGAATTTCAAGTTGAGTGGGAGGAGACCAATGATGGTGGGTGGGATTTCCTGCTGCATGCCATTTTAAGGCACATAAAGCGAACTGCTCATTGCCTCTATAGTTGAGCTGGGTGGCAACAAAAAGCTGCATTGTTTTATTATTTGCAACTCTGCAATGACATGGGTCTCATACACCCAATTTGTCTAGTACCATGGGAAGAAGAGCAGAGGCGCGACTAAGGAGGACTCTTTTCCCTCAAAGGTTGATGCCTGAATGCCAGCAGTAGGCAGAACAGGAAAGTGAGGATGCTCAGAATGATAACATCCAGGAAGGGCATTATCGAAGATGGGCGCTGGTATGTCAGTGCATCCTCAGAAGAAGAACAAATTACCTTCAAATGCCAGAGAGGTAATGCCAAAGATGCCTGAGGATGACGTATGAAATGGTCACAGAAATTTGTAGGATCGTGCAGCATGATCTGCAATCACTTGGGTTTGGTGGGAATCCTATGCCATTTGCCCTCAAGGTGACTACTTCACCCAATTTTTTTGTTTGCGGTGCCTTCAAGGGATCAACGGGTGACATGTGTTGTATCATCACAGTCTGCGACCCATAGGTGTATAAAAGAGGTGACCAATTCCCTATTTTGTGGTGCCAATGGTTTCATCTACGTATCAGTAGATGAGGACAGACAGACAGCAAGTTCTGCAGCATTCGGCACCATCACTGGATTCCCTAGAGTGCAAGGGCTGATCGACTGCACTCGTGGCAATTAGAGCTCCCTGGGACCAGCTTGCTTTCAAAGGCTTCCACCCTTTGAACGTACAACTGGTTTGCGACCACAGGAGAAGAATCATGCAGGTTTGAGCTCGTTTCCCAGGGAGCTGTCACAAATCATACATTCTGAGGAACTCGCAGTTGCCAGGAATTTTTGACAAGCCAGCCGAAGTGGACAGCTGGATCCTGGGTGACCAGGATTAGCCCCTTTGTACATGGTTGATGTCAACAGTCTGGCATCCCCAAAGTGCAGCTGAAAAGCAATACAATGCTGCTCAGGCATCCACCAGAACCATCATCGAACATACCATTGGCATGTCGAAAATGCACTTCCACTGCCTTGACTGGTCTGGAGGGGCTCTTCAGTACATGCCACAAAGGATCTCATGAATGATCATTGTCTGCTGTGCATTGCACAACCTGTCAAATAAACGCGGTCAACTTTTGCAGGTGGAGGAACACCAGTCATCCTCGGATGAGGATTACTATGAAGGGGGTGACGAGGAGGACAACGATGCTGTTATGGATATAAGGGCCATGGAGAGACATGCACAGGGAGAACCTCATATTTCAGCCAACATTAAGGCACTTCATAAAGAAATGTCGGGGGGAGAAAAGAAACATTCTCCATGTATGTTCACATATGCCTGAGGGGTTATTCATTGCTGTAATCGAAAAGAAGGGCTCTTCTGACAACAGCACATGAATCTGCAGTGGAGTTGTGCCGAATAGCCTGTATGCTATCAACTTCATTGAAAGTGATCTGTGTCTCCATGGAAACATTGTCTTGCATCAAGGCATTAATCCACACTCATAGGAAGCTAGAAAATTACAGCACATTGATGTGACCTGCAGATCAAGTCTTCTCTGGGTTATGGTGGAACTGAAAACACACCTATGCAAGGAAAGTAAGGGGGTGACTGCAGAACTACAAATGTAAGGCATGTTGGTCAGGAAAAAACTGCAACATTTTCAAACGGCAAACAGCCATCATTGTAGACTGATGGCTCAAATGTCAATGATAAAAGGATGCAAGCATCAATACATTCCCTGCTATAGCCTCCAATAATCATTTTCCTTTTCAACTGAAACAAAGAAAATGATTTACGAGAGTGCATCAAATATTAAAGCAAATAAATATGTATTTAAACATCATAAATATGTGCACAATATGTACAACATCTGTGCCTCTGCCTTGCTCAAAATTGTTTTTTTTAACGCTTTCTACTACTCTTGGTACAACCCCAAATTCAGCAGCTGAAGTGGAGGCAGTCTATACAATGCACTGCCCATTGCTGTGAATGATCATGGCGGGCATCCTCTGGTGGAATGGGCCCTTGATGGCTCCATCCTACTGGGGGTCTGCAGCGCTGGTGCTTGAGTAACCCCTGTGTGCTCGCCTGCTGGAGGTAAGGGGGCCAATGTCGGTGGGGGACAATGAGATGCCGCTTACCCTGGAGGTGCCCTGAGAGGAAGGCCCCGGGGCAGCTGGTATGCGCTCCTCCTCCTCCATCTGGGTGCATGATGGTACGTGCCTGTCTCCCTGAGGGGAAGGAGCACCCATTGGGAGGTCCTGGTTCCTCATCCCCCTCACTTAAACTCTGCTGCACGGAGTCCATGGCTACAGCGATTGAGTACAGGTCAGAGCACATATGGCTCGAGTGCTCAACCAGGCTCACCATGGAGCTTACCAGAGTCTTGATTGAGGGCGCCATACGCTTATTTGCCTGGGACATGGCAGACGTCATGGCTTGCATGGACTCCTCCATGGCACGTGTAAAGCCTGCATGACCTCCGGCATCTCTGACATATTTTCCACATGGTTTGCTGCACATCCAGCAGACTTCTCATAGCAACAAACAGACCATCATCATGAGTGTGGGGCTGAGCAGGGGCCTGTTACACAGCAATCCTCCGATTGTCAGCAGACTCATCTGGCACAAGCTCCCTCAGTTGCTGGCTGTGTCTGTGTCGTGACCCAGATTCTAAACTTCAACCCCCACAGACCATGTGGGCGTATCTGTGGTGGTGAAGGTAGAAGAAGAGGCAGGTGACGGTGCACCCTCTGGGGCATTGGCATCTTCCTCATTAGTGGAGGAATCTTGTGTTTCACGCCGTTCCGTCACTCAAGTGCAGGCACCTGTAGTGGAGACACAAACAGAGGCACATTAAGCATCAGCTGAACATGAGTTCACACACTTTCCTTTGGTGTGCATACATGGCTACAAGACTGAAGATGACACTTCATCCTTATGCCTTGAGAATCCTGCCTTGCCATCTGTGATTGCTCTGCCTCACTCCTCTCTCACTTTTTTTCTGCCGCTTCCTCCTCAGCCAGTGTCAGGACCCTGATGTCTGGGACACCTCCACCTATCATTGCCCATGTGCACTGGTTGTGGGTGCGTTTATCCTGCAGGAAACAGTGCAGATTTAATGACATATCAAAAGCTGCTTCACACCCATTGTTAACATGCAACGGCAGCACTCATTCCGCTCTGGCTTTCGCACGACACATACAAGGACATCAAAAACGTGCGCAAAGTTGATAATTGGCAGTCGTTTAGTTTATGGCACCAAGGCTGCTCGTGCATTCCACTGCATGTCTTTTCCACCCTCTGTCTTAAAGACACACAGCCAGGGAGGAAAACAATGGAACAACTTCGCCAAGACAACTTGTCCCCACCAATCTGAGTAAGTCATTGATACGTTCGTGACACTGAACCCACATTCGCCACATCACCCCACGGTTCGAGACCTCCTCCACTACTTCCATTCAGGCTGCCTTTGTCAGGCGGGAGGACCTTCTGCCTCCATCTGCAGAGAAGAGAACCTGCTGCCTTTTCCTAATAGCCTGGAGGAGAAACTGCAGGAAGGTATCAGTGAACCAAGGGCCAGGACACTGCCTGTTGCCTGACATTTATTTTGCTCTTGCTGCAGTGAAAAATAAATGGAGAGTTGGTGCTGGGTTTGAAAAAATAAATATGGAAAAAGCAGTTAAAACTGAGTAAAACATTTAATTATGGTAACTGTGAAGACACATACCATGAAGGCTATTGCTCCTTGAGGCTTGGAACACAGAATGATTTGTAGCTGTGGTGCTCATAGTGCTTGACCGAGTGATAGTGGGTTACACCTATGAAAGTCTATGAAAGATGTGAGATATGGGAAAAATGGCAGAAGTGGAACTTTCGCCAACTTCCGGTCCTGCCGTCGGGAACACTGTGAGACTCATAAAATCCTGGCCTGAGTGCTGTATTGGTTTCAAGATGCTGAAACTGGGAGCAATTCAGTTTCCAACGCCAATACTGGATTGAATAAACAAAATTGGAGTAGGATATCATACATAATAATTTTTTTTGCTCTTGTTATCTTTCGAATGATTTGAAAATGTAAGGTAGGCTTTCTGGGAAGGAGTAATGTTTGAGACAGCATACTATCCTTTCAGCTTGGGTTCCAATTTAGCTTGGAGTGATAAGATGAAAGTCTTCTCTCTTCAAATTGTAAGGGCTTTTTCTTTGTGCAGCTTTAGTCTAGATTGCCAGTGAGCATTAATGTAGGTTGCCACAAAATTGCTTCAGAAAGCTGATGGGTAGCTAATGTGGGAAATGTCAGGGCTGCACTGATGCTTTCGCAGGTACTTTTCAGAGTTGAGCGTTATAGCACATATGGAATTTTGCAACAACCTATCAGCATGTAGAAATTAGCACTCAAGATGCTCAGGATACTCAGAAACATAGGACTTAGGAGCAGGAGTAGGCCTTTTGGCCCTTTGAGCCTACGCCACCATTCGATAAGATCAAGGTTGATCTGACTGTGGTCTCAACTCCACTTTCCTGTCTGTTCCCCATAACCCTTGACTCTCTTGTCTATCAAAAATCTATCCAACTCAGCCTTGAATAACTTCAATGAGTCAGCCTCCACTGCTTTCTGGGGAAGAGAATTCCACAGAATACCGACCCTATGAGAAAAAAAAATTCTCCTCATTTCAGTCTTAAAAGGGAGACCTCATTCTTAAATTGTGTCCCCAAGTTCTAGTCTCCCCCACTAGAGGAAACATCCTCTCTATCAAGTCCACTCTGGGTCTTATATGTTTCAATAAGATCACCTCTCATTCTTCTAAACTCCAACAGGTTTCGGCCTAACCTGTTCAACCGTACCTCATTAAAATAACCTGGACTAGTAATCCAGAGCCCAGGCTAATGCTCTGGGGACCTGGGTTCGAATCCCACCACAGCAGATGGTGAAATTTGAAGTCAATTAATAAATCTGGAATTAAAAGCTCGTCTAATGGTGACCATGAAACCATTGTCGATTGTTGCAAAAACCCATCTGGTTCACTAACGTCCTTTAGGGAAAGAAATCTGCTGTCCTTACCTGGTCTGGCCTACATGTGACTCAGGACTCACAGCAATGTGGTTGACTCTTAAATGCCCTCTGAAATGGCCTAGCAAGCCACTCAGTTCAAGAACAATTAGGGATGGGCAATAAATGCTGGCCTAGCCAGCGACGCCAACATCCCACAAATGAATTAAAAAACGCCCTTCATCCCCAGAATTAGTTGAGTGAACTTTCTCTGCACTGCTTGTAATGCAATTATATGCTTTTCATATAAGGAGACCAAAACTGTACACAGTACTCCAGATGTGGTCTCACTCAGGCCCTGTACAGTTGCAGTAAAACTTTCCTACTTTTATACTCTATTCCCCTTGCAATAAATGGTAATATTCCATTTGCTTCTGAATCACTTGTACCTGCATACTAACTTTTTGTGAGTCATGTACCAGGGCACCCAGATCCCTCTGTACCACAGAGTTCTGAAATCTTTCTCCATTTAAATAATATACAGCTTTTCTATTCTTTCTGCTAAAGTGGAGAAGTTCACATTTTCCCACATTATACTCCATCTGCCAAATTTTTGCCCACTCACTTAACCTATCTATATCACTTTGTAGACTCTTTCCTCCTTTTGACAGCTTACTTTCCTTCCTATCTTGGTGTCATCAGCAAATTTAGCTATCATACATTCAGTCCTCTCGTCCAAGTCATTGATATAGATTGTAAATAGTTGAGACCCCAGCACTGATCCCTGTGGCACCGCACTAGTTACAGCTTGCCAACACAAAAAAGACCCATTTATCCCTACTCTCTGTTTCCTGTTAGCATGGATAAAGGACTGGTTAGATAATACATTACCCCAACACCATGTGCTCTTATCTTGTGTAGTATCTTTAAGTAGCTTAAATACTGTCCCATAAATTATGATATATTTCCCATTTTCTATCATGGTGGACTAAAAATACAGTTTGAGCCATTTATTAGGGGAGGTGTATCCAATTAATTTATAAATTCTCACTGCAAATTTAGAATCATGACATGTCATAATGTGCCAGCAAAATAATCTCACTTGTACACCATACAGGACAAAGCAGCCCACTTGATTGGCACCCCAACCACTATCTTAAGCATTCACTCCCTCTTTCACTGGCACACAGTGGCAGCAGTATGTACCATCTACAAGATGGACTGCAGTAACTCGCCAAGGCTCCCGCGACAGCACTTTCCGAACTAGCGACCTCAAGTACCTAGGACAAGGGAAGCAGACAGATCGGACACCACCAGCTGCAAGTTCCCCTCCAAGTTACAAGCCTTCCTTATTTGTAACTATATCACCGTTCCTTCACTGTTCTTGAGTCAAAAATCTGGAACTCCCTCCCTGATAGCACTGTCGGTGAACCTACACTAGATGGATTGCAGCGGTTCAAGAAGGTGGCTCATCACCACCTTCTCAAGGGCAATTAGGGTTGGGCAATAAACACTAGCTTTGCAGGTACACCCAAATCCAGTGAACAAATAAAATATGCAATATACCAGGCATTAATCAATGTCAAACAGCCTAAAAGTCCCTGATGAAAGGGAGCTTTATGCCGAAAGCTGCAGCCATTATTTTATAAAAGGGACATTAGGTTAAAAACGAATGAAAATGATGGCAGGAAAAGACCAACTGTCGATCAAGCCTGCCCGTATTGATGACAGCTGGAGCATCGTGACTAATCAATTCTTTTTCCCTTTCCCCAACTGCCTGCACCTCCAGAAACCATGCAAATTCCTGGGAAAGGCAAAAAAACATAGAAAACTCCACAGCCAATAAGAGAAAAATGCTTTGGAAAATTCCTCTCCGAACCTGCTCAGGCAATCAAATCTAGTCCAGCAGTTCTTATGGACCAACTGTTATCTATAAGGACACTTGCCTTCTATAAGCTGCGATCTCTGCTTCAGTCACGAACCAGTCCAGCTCGATTTTTGAAGGCATGCAGAGAGTCAGTACCTACCACACCAGCCAGCAAGACATTCCAGTAGCTCACTACTCTCTGGGTAAAGAAGAACCACCTAAGAGAGAGGTGCAGTCACTTACAAGGAGGAAGCTACACAGATGACATTACCCTGGAGAAAGAATCTTTGGGACCTAAATATCCCACTTATGCCTATCGAAGCAGCAGTATATGAAGCTTGGTGATTGCCGGGGAGAATTTGTTGAAGATAAGTGGCAATACTTTAAAAGGATTATTAGTGACTTCATTGTAAATATGATAGCAATCATTAATGTTCAAGCCACTGAGCTATTTTAATCACAAGATGATTTTTCAGGCGCTGGGCTAGTAATTAGTTTCGCCATATATAAGAAGTGACATGAATATTCTGGAAAACTGTAAGAAGAAAGGAAGAAGTTTAGTGACTTGACCTGAGGAGCCAAGAACAATCTTGGAAAATAAATTACTCTATCTTCCCATTTTTCATTTTGATGACAAGAGCCTCAACACCCCCTCACTGATCATATTCACTCCTTAAATGGAACATTGAGTCTTGATTCATATTGCGCAATGGCTAAATGGAATTATAACTCTTGCTCCCATTGGCGCACCATGGCTGCAGGGTAGACTGTCTATAGGATGCACTGTACCAACTCATGGAAGCTTCTTCAGCAGCACCTCCCAAACCCATGAGCTCAACCACCTAGGAGGATACTGTATATTAATTGAGTGTTTAACTGAATTCAGATGGTGGGCATTAATTGGGAACTCACCTGTGATCATATATATATAGGAGCAGGCTGAAACTATGGTTGGTGGATTGGAGGTGTATGCTATGTAATGTGTGTGTCTTTGTAAATAAAAACTTCCAAGTGTATAAAGACTAGACTCCAGTTGTATCCTTCTTGCCTGACTATCTGAGTTGTAACACATGGGAACATCATCACCTCCAAGTCACACACCATCCTGACTTGGACATACATCGCCATTCCTTTATCGTCATTGGGTCAAAATGCTGGAACTCCTTACTTAACAACACTGTGGAGCAGCTTCATCACACGAACTGCAATGGTTCAAGAAGTCCCACCACCACCATCTCAAGGGTGACTAAGGATGGACAATAATTGTCAGCCTTGTTACTTGGAAGACGAAATGAGTGGAGACAAGATGATAATGAACACCATCCTGCCTCTTGCACCTCTCATCCCTGCTACCTCTGAGTTACACCACCTGTGCCAACCATCTGTCTGTGCCTAACACCAGTTCAGAGTCTTTCAATCACGAGGATCTAGTTAGGAGGGATGAGGATAGTGCCTTGGGTGACTTACGGAGCGCAAGGGAGCTCGAGGATGACATGTAAATGAGATTTGGCTCTTCCCCAGCAGAGGCTGCACAGAAGTCTTCCCTTGGCTAACTTTGCAGGGGGCACAGATCTCAGGGATACAGCTATGAACAGAAGGCTGTTTGAAGCACAACTATGTGCAGACATAGAAATGACTATTACAGCATGTGCAGCGAATATTACTGAGGTACCAGGAATAGTCACCGGAATAGTTCATCGGAAGCACACACTACCTCTCTGGAGGTTCAAGTGGGACAGACATGGGAAATCCCATCAGTCTGGACTTCAGACATTTGGAACCAGTCATAATCTGGTAGGTTTAATTAGATCTACCCTCCTGCTTATTTAGTCACAAAGAAACAGGCACAACTGGAGTTGGCTGACACGAGGCTGCTGTTTGTCAAAATACCAGACCTCTATGTTAATCGCTTTGTGTTCTACTCACAGCGCATGCAGGAGACCAGGGCTGTAAGAGCATTTTAGTTGCTGCTCTGGAGCTGAGTTAATTCTTTGTCTTTGGCTCGACATCCATTCTTTTCCTCTTATGCCTCTTTGAAGAAATTTGGAACATTTTTGAAGTGCATAGCCAAAAGCGTAGAATACTAGTCATGGGAATTCATGATCAAACTGCCCATAGCTTTGGTTAGACCATACAGTAGCCAGTTGGCTCAGTTGTCAGAGTGTGGTGCTAATAACACCAAAATCATGGGTTCATAAGAACATAAGAAATAGCAGCAGGCATAGGCCTTATTGCCCCTCAAACCTGCTCCGTCATTCAATAAGATCATGGCTGATCATCTACTTCAACTCCATTTCCCCATCCTATCCCCATATCACCTTGCTTTACGAGGTACATTCCTTCTTTAAATGGGACCTAAAGTGGCTAGTCCTCAACTATTGACTCTGTTTTTCATTACACTCTTAACTTTGGTCCCCTGTTGCTCAAAAGGCTGAACAGTTTGGAAAACCTCTATATAGGTCTGATGAAATCCACCATCACAGGTCCAGGATGCGTTGGTTTGCCAGGCAGAGTTTCACAAACAACTTCAGAGTCCTATTGTGTGTCCCGGTAACCTTGGAGTGTGACCACGATCCTCAATATAGACCTTCGGAAGCTTGTTGATATATTTAAGGGGAAGCTAGATAAACACATGAAGGACAAAGGAATAGAAGGTTTTGCTGATGGGATTAGATGAAGAGGAGTGGGATGAGGTTTGTGTGGAGCATAAACCTCCATTGACCAGTTGGGCTGAATGGCCTATTTCTGTGCTGTACTTTCTATGTAATTTAATGTGATGGGTACTATGTCTGTTTTTGGTCACTGAGCCACAATGGAGCTATTCATAAGCTGGAGGTTGTGCAGAGTAGAACCACAAGGCTGTTCCCAGTTTTGAGAGGAGTCAGTTAGGAGGAAAGACTGCAGAAACTTGGCTCTCCAGCCTTGAAAGGAGATGCCCAAAAGGTGATCATGTAGAGGTTTACGGGATACACAAATGCATGTAGCATAAGAAATAAAGCAAGTGAGTTAGTTGCACAAAATCCAATTAAAGGATATGATGCAGCAACCATTACATAGACCTGGCTACAAGCTCGGCATGATTGGTAGTTAAATATTCTAGGCTATAGGATCTTTAGAAAGGACAGGGAAATTGGGGAAAGAATATTGATAAAAGACACAAATGACAGCAGTAGAAAGGGCATTCAGAAAGGGGGATCAAGCAGTGGAAACACTATTGCTCGAATGAAGGAATAGTAAATGATGCAATACTGTGATAAGAGTTGTCTACAGACCATTCAGAATAATGTAGTGGGGTGGGGGGCTGCGGGTGGAAGTTTAAATACTGTGATATAACAAAAACAATGTGGTTATAGTGGAAGATTTTAATTTTCACTTAGATCAAGAGATGTAGAACAGCTCAAGTATAAAAAGCAGTGAACTTCGAGAATGCATTTGGGACAGTTTTATAAAACAGTGGGATCGATTCAGTCTTTTTAGGTGTCCATATCTGCGCTAAAGTAGAACAGCACAGGAGGAGGCTATTCAGCCCATCCAATCTGCAGTGGCTCTTTGGAAGAGCAACCAGTTAGTCCCAGTCCCTTGTTCTTTCCCCATATTCCTGCAATTTTTCTCCGACAAGCATTTATCCAATTTCATTTTGAAAGCTTCTATTGAATCTGTGTCCACCACCCTATCAAGCAGTGCATTCCAAATCCTAACTACTCGTCGTGTGAAAAGTTTCTTCTCATATCGGGGTGATGATAAGGTGGCCGCACTTTTCGAGGTCAGTGCCTCATCTTCATCGAGCTGGCAAGCTGCAGGATGCCATATGGGTGATCAGATTATGAGATGGCCAATATTGCTCATCCCGCACCCCCCCAATGGGACGTGATGGGTTGAAGGGAGTCCTGGAGCAATAGTGGACTAGATTATGCTTGTGGGGCCCGTAGAACTAACTTGATTGAATTTTTTGAGGAAGTGATGAAGATGATTGATGAAGGAAGGGCAGTGGATGTTGTCTATATGGACTTCAGTAAAGCCTTTGACATGGCAGAGTGGTACAAAAGTTGAAGCCATACGGGATCAGAGGTGAGCTGGTAAGATGGATACAGAACTGGCTCGGTCATAGAAGACAGAGGGTAGCAGTGGAAGGGTGCTTTTCTGAATGGAGGGCTGTGACTAGTGGTGTTCTGCAGGGATCAGTGCTGGGACCTTTGCTGTTTGTATTATATATAAATGATTTGGAGGAAAATGTAGCTGGTCTGATTAGTAAGTTTGCGGACGACACAAAGGTTGGTGGAGTTGCGGATAGTGATGAGGATTGTCAGAGGATACAGCAGGATATAGATCGGTTGGAGACTTGGGCGAAGAAATGACAGATGGAGTTTAATCCGGACAAATGTGAGGTAATGCATTTTGGAAGATCTAATACAGGTGGGAAGTATACAGTAAATGGCAGAACCCTTAGGAGTATTGACAGGCAGAGAGATCTGAGCGTACAGGTCCACAGGTTACTGAAAGTGGCAACGCAGGTGGATAAGGTAGTCAAAAAGGCATACGGCATGCTTGCCTTCATCAGTCGGGGCATAGAGTATAAAAATTGGCAAGTCATGCTGCAGCTGTACAGAACTTTAGTTAGGCCACACTTAGAATGTTGCATGCAATTCTGGTCGCCACACTACCAGAAGGATGTGGAGGCTTTGGATAGGGTACAGAAGAGGTTTACCAGGATGTTGCCTGGTCTGGAGGGCATTAGCTATGAGGAGAGGTTGGATAAACTCGGATTGTTTTCACTGGAACGACGGAGGTGGAGGGACGACATGATAGAGGTTTACAAAGTTATGAGCGGCATGGACAGAGTGGATAGTCAGAAGCTTTTTCCCAGGGTGGAAGAGTCAGTTACTAAGGGACATAGGTTTAAGGTGCGAGGGGCAAAATTTAGAGGGGATGTGCGAGGCAAGTTCTTTACACAGAGGGTGGTGAGTGCCTGGAACTTGCTGCCGGGGGAGGTGGTGGAAGCAGGTACGATAGCGACGTTTAAGAGGCATCTTGACAAATACATGAATAGGATGGGAATAGAGGGATATGGGCCCCGGAAGTGCAGAAGGTTTTAGTTTAGACAGGTATCCAGATCGGCGCAGTCTTGGAGGGCCAAATGGCCTGTTCCTGTGCTGTACTGTTCTTTGTTCTTTGTGCAAGACAAGTTCAGAAGGGCAATACTTGGATTTCAGTTGGGCTCATGCACAATTAGAAAATCTAAGTTTGGGTGTAATAAAGTCGAAGCATTTTCCACTTCCTACAGTGCTAACACATTCTATCGTTTTGGTTATTGTTTAATATTGTGCATTCCCTCAGCTACAAGTGACTATGTTTGACTTTGAGAAGCAAGAAAGCAAGCGCATTCCATGTCTGTGTGTTTGTTTTTCTCCAGCCATGGCTTCAAGCGTTATGTAAACAAAATGGCTGGACACATGAACACTCCCCAATTATATGGCGAGAGCTTGTGGACCGTGGAGGAAAGGGATTACTGTTGGGTGGATTCAATGCCTTTATGGAGTTTGCACAGGTAGGATTTGGAAAAAACATACTCTGATGCCCCAAGTTCCATTTGCACGATGGAAAATGTGTTGGAAAATGAATTGCTTTTTCTTGTTTGAGGTGTTCCTGAATCTAGAGGTGCTAAATTCTTTGAGGATTTTTGAAAAGGCACAGGATAATGTCAAATCCAAACGGTTGTAGCTCTTTTGTAACTTTGTAGAACAAGTTTCTTTGTGTGTGTAACAAATGACCTAAAAGATGTCGGGAGCTAACACATTGTTTGGTTGGGGAGAGAGTGCTCCCAGTCTCATTTATGGATTTGCAGATCAATAGCAGAGTTTCCAACCACCTGTAATTCTCCGTCTAAAGCCCTTTGCCTTGCTACATTTCCCCTCTGCATCCTGAAGAGTCTCTTGGAACATGTTTCTTTGTGCTTTTGGTTACTTCCCCCAACTTGCTGCCCAACGTCCAATGCTCCTCTTATGCAACCGCTTAGTACGGTTTGTTGCAAATCTAGGTTGTTGAAAATGCAAATTTATTGTCTCGCTGACTTTGCAAGGTCGGTGCTTCCTCTGTTGCTTGTGGGACTTGCTTGGTGGATGGGAGCTGGAACTGGCAGCGATTAGGGAGGAAGAGCCTAAAATGGCACTGGGGGAGCCTAACTGCTTCATCTGACCCCAATTAGCATATATTCATGCGGTGCCAGAATCAAGGTCCATCTGAATGTTGAAACGGTATCAACTTTGCAGTAAGTAAGTGCTTCCATCACACATGCTTTCTTGGTCCCATTATTCGCTTTCATAAATGCAAATGGGACAGTAAGAACTCAAATCACCTCCATTCAGCTATGATCATTTGCCCATGCACATTGCCAGGTATCCCCTTTTTGCTTTGTGCTATTCATTTATCCCTTTTTATCCCACAATTATGGGCACTGCCCATGTACTTTCATATTGTCTCATAAATGAGTTGAAATATCATAATCCTAAATGTGTTAACCTTGTATTCACACACTTGGTCTCAGCCTTGGCTCAGTGGTAGCACTCTCGCTTCTGCATCTGAATGTCTTGGGTTCAAGACCCACTCCAGTGACTTGAGTACATAATTTTGTCTAACACTTCAATACATTACTGTCAGAGGTGCTGTCTTTCAGCTGAGATGTTACACCAAGGCCCTATCTGCCATTTCGGGTAGACATGAAATATCCGAAGAAGAGGATTTCTCCAAGTGTCCTGGACAATTTATATCCCTCCACCAGCATCATTAAAACAGATTATCCGGTCATGATCACATTGCTGTTTGTGCAACTTTGTTCTGTGCAAATTGGCTGCCAGGTCTCCACATTCCAACTTTAAAAGTACTTAATTGACTGTGAAGCGCTTTGGGACGTCCTAAAGATATGAAAGGCATTGTATAAATGAAAGTTCTGTTTTCCATTACAGTAGTAAAGGAATTTCAGATGAATGCATAAATGCATTTGTTAATAATATCTTATAACAGAATTTCAACCCCAGAGAGTTGGAACAAAATCGCCCCATGACTTTATTTTGCCCCCAACCTTGGCTGTTACTGGATGCTGCATCTAGTGGCCATGTCATGAACCCAAAGAAGATAGCCAGTTCCAAATGTCAGTCCAGAATAAGAACGTAACATAAGAAATAGGAGCAGGAATAGGCCATGCGGCCTGTCGAGCTTGCTCCACCATTCAATATCATGGCTGATCTTTGGTTTCAACTCCACTTTCCCGCCTGCTCCCCATATTCCTTGATTGACCAAAAATTTGTCTATCTCAGCCTTAAATACATTCAATGATGGCACATCCGCAAGTTGCTGTGGTAGAAATTTCCAAAAATTCACAACCTTTTGAGTGACGAAATTTCTCCTCATCTCAGTCCTAAATAATCGTCTCCTTATCCTGAGACTGTACCCCGTGTTCTAGATTCCCCAGCCAGGGGAAACAACCTCTGTGTCTACCCTGTCAAGCCCCTTCAAAATCTTGTATGTTTGACTGCAATCAACTCTCATTCTTCTAAACTCCAGTAGGTATAGGCCCAATTTACTCAGCCTCTCATCATAGGACAACCCTCTCATCCCAGGAACCAATCTAGTGAACCTTTGCTAATATAAAAGCAAAATACTGCGGATGCTGGAAATCTGAAATAAAAACAAGAAATGCTGGAACCACTCAGCAGGTCTGGCAGCATCTGTGGAAAGAGAAGCAGAGTTAACGTTTCGGTTCCGATGAAGGGTCACTGACCCGAAACGTTAACTCTGCTTCTCTTTCCATAGATGCTGCCAGACCTGCATAGTGAACCTTTGCTGTTCTGCCTCCAAGGCAAGTATATCCTTCCTTAAACATGAAGACCAAACTGCACACAGTATTCGAGGTGTGGTCTCACCAACGCCCTATACAATTTTAGTTTAGTTTAGTTTAGAAGTTTAGTTTAGTTTAGAGATACAGCACTGAAACAGGCCCTTCGGCCCACCAAGTCTGTGCTGACCATCAACCACCCATTTGTACTAATCCTACACTAATTCCATATCCCTACCACATCCCCACTTGTCCCCCTATTTCCCTACCACCTACCTATACTAGGGGCAATTGTTAATGGCCAATTTACCTGTCAACCTGCAAGTCTTTGGCATGTGGGAGGAAACCGGAGCACCCGGAGGAAACCCACGCAGACACAGGGAGAACTTGCAAACTCCACACAGGCAGTACCCGGAATTGAACACGGGTCGCTGGAGCTGTGAGGCTGCCCAATTGTAGCAAGACTTCTTTATTCTTGTACTCCAATCACATTACAATAAAAGCCAACATGCCATATACCTTCCTAATTGCTTGCTGTACCTGCATGCTAACTTGGCGTTCCTTGTACGAGTACACCCAAGTCCTTCCGAACTTCAACATTTACAAATTACATGCCTTTTAAAAATATTCTGCTTTTCTATTCTTATGACCAAAGTGAATAACTTCACACTTCCCCACATTATACTCCATCTGCCACCTTGTTGCCCGCTCACTTAACCTGTCTATATCACTTTGCAGCCTCTCTGTGTCTTCCTCACAGCTTACATTCCCAACTAGCTTTGTATCATCGGCAAACTTAGATACATTACTCTCTGTCTCTTTGGCTAATCATTAATATAGATTGTAAATAGCTGAGTCCCAAGCGCTGATCCTTGCGGCACTCCACTAGTCACAGTCTGCCAACTTGAAAATGCCCCATTTATCCCTACTGTTTGCTTCCTGTCCATGAACCAATCCTCTATCCTTGCTAATATATTACTCCCAACTCCATGTGCCCTTGTTTTGCATATTAACCTTTTGCGTGGCACTTTATTGAATGCCTTTTGGAAATCCAAGTGTACTACATTTACTGGTTCCCTTTTATCTACCCTACTAGTTATATCCTCAAAAAACTCTAATAAATTGGTCAAACACCATTTCCCTTTCATAAAACTATGTTGACTTTCTCTGATCATACTATGATTTTCAAAGTGCATTGTTAAGACTTCCTTAATAATAGATTTTCCCAACGACTGCTGTCAGGCTAACTGGCCTGTAGTTCCCTGTTTTCTCTCTCCCTCCTTTCTTGATTTTATATTTGTTTATTTGTTAACTTCCAATCTGCTGAGACCGTTCCAGAATCTAGGGAATTTTGGAAAATCATTACCAGTGCATTCACTATCTCTGCAGCATCTCTTTTAGAACCCTAGGATATTGGCCATCAGGTCTGGGCGATTTGTCAGATTTTAGTCCCTCAAGCTTCTCCAATACTTTTTCTCTGCTGATATTAATTACCTTAATTTCCTCACTCTTTTTAGCTCCGAGGTTACCCTCTATTTCTGGTATGTAACTTGTGTCTTCTACTGTGAAGATAGACACAAAATATTTGTTCAATGTCATTGCCATTTCCTCATTCCCCATGATCATTTCTTCTGTCTCTGCTTCTAAGGGACCAACATTTATTTTAGCTACTCTCGTCCTTTTTATATACTTCCAATCTGTTTTTATGTTCATGGCTAGTTTACTCTCATTTTATTTTTTCCCTTTTTACGAACTTTTTGGTGGCTGTTTGCTGGTTTCTAAAACATTCCCAATCCTCATACTTACTACTATTCTTTACAAGAATACAAACATCTTCTTTTAATCTAATACTATCAGTAACCTCCTTAGTAAGCCAAGGATGGATCTTCCTTGCTAAGTTTTTGATTTTCACTGGAATATGTTTTTGTTGAAAATCTTGAATTGTTTCTTTTAAACGTTTCCCACTATTTATTTACTGCCATACCTTTTAGTATATTTACCCAATCAACGTTAGCCAGCTCTGCCCTCATACCTATGTAATTGGCTTTGTTTTAGTTTAAGATTCTCGTTTGTGATTGAAGTATGTTGTTTTCAAACTTAGTGTGGAATTCAATTGTATTATGATCACTATTTCCCAGCAGAGCTTTTACTATGAGGTTACTAATTAACCCTGCCTTACTCCACAATATTAGATCTAAAGTAGTCCTATCCCTAGTTGGTTCCACAACATATTGCTCCAGGAAACTGTCACAAAAGCATTCTACAAACTTCTTCCCAATAACCTTTGCCAATTTGATTAGTCCAGTCTATGTGTGAAGATTAGTCACCCACAATTATTATATTGCCTTTGTTACATGCTCCGATAATTTCTTGTTGAATGCTCTGTCCTATGGTATAACTACTGTTGGGCAGCCTATAAACAACTCCCACCAGCATTTTCTGACTCTTGTTATTCCTAATCTCCACCCATACTATTTCTATTTCCTGATCTTCCAAGCCAAGATCTTTTCTCACTAATGTCCTTATGCCATCCTTTATTATCAGGGCTACCCTTCCTCCTTTTTCATTCTGCCTGTCTTTTCGAAATGTTATGTACCCTGGAATATTTATTTCCCAAACTTGGTCACCTTGTAACCATGTCTCTGTAATGGCAATTAGATCTGAATCATTTATCTCTATTTGTGCCATTTTTTCATCTATCTTATTCGCGCATTCAGATAAAGAGCCTTTAATATTCTTTTACTACTATTTCCTGCAAGGACCTTATTCCTTGATGCACTATTAGCGCTAGACTCTCTGTTCCTTCCTGTCCCACTCTGCTTGTCTTTACTCACATCACTACACGGTTCAATTGACGCGACTTTTCTCTTTGGATTTCTAATTCTCTTTCACCTAAACCTACCCCTCCCCCCCCATCCCCCGCCAACCCAGTTAGTTTAAAGCTCTATCTACAGCCTTAGTTACATGATTTGCCAGGACACTGGTCCCAACCCATTCTCAATGGAACAGCTCCCTCTTCCTGAGTACTGTTGCCAGTTCCCCATGAATCAAAACCCCTTCTTCCCACACTGCTCTTTGAGCCGTGCATTTGATTCTCTAATCTGCTTGACCCTATGCCAGTTGGTGCGTGGCTCAGGTAACATCCAGAGATTATTACCTTTGAGTTCTGCATTTTAATTTGGACCTAAACTCCTCAAACTATCCCAGCAGAGCATCGTTCCTAGTTCGACCTATGTTGTTGATTCCTACATGATCATGACAACTGCATCCTCCCCTTCAAACTGCAAGTTCGTCTGCAGCCGTGGTGAAATGTCCTTAGCCCTGACACCAGGCAGGCAACAAAACCTTTGGCGCTCCCAGTCGCGGCTACAGAAAACAATCTCTATTCTCCTGACTATACTGTCTCCTATCACTACCAAATTCCTTTTCGCTCGGCCCACTTGAATGGCTTCCTGCTCCATGCTGCCATGGTCAGTTTGCTCATCCACCCTGCAGTCCTTATTCTCATCCACACAGGTAGCGAGCACTTCATACTTGCTGGGCAAAATCAAGGGTTGAAGCTCCTCCATCACTCCATGCTGGATCCCCATACCTGCCTGACTCACAGTCACACCCTCCAGTCCCTGACTATTGATCAACTCTAAAATGCTACATAACCGAATGGGTGTAACTGCCTCCTGGAACAAAGTGTCCAGGTAACCCTTCTCCCTCCCTGATGCTCTGCAATGTCTGCAACTCAGACTCCAGCTCAGCAACTCTGAGCCAAAGTTGTTCAAGTTGCAGAAATTGCAGCTATGATTGTTCAGGACTGCAATGCATTCCACAGATTCCCACATGATGTTCCACAACCAGATGGAATACAATTTTTAATATTGGAAAGTGGCATATGATTAAGAGAAATGGACATACAATGTCAGAATACATTAATATTGTGGTACATGTTCTATCATAACATCAGACCTTTTTGGGGAAATGTGCACGTTAAATGAGCTAAGTTACATAGAATCTTACAACACTGGAATAGGCTGTTCAGTCCAATTAGTCTATATTGGTGTTTATGCTCCTCACGAGCCTGCCCCCACCTTACTTCATCTCCCTATGAACATATCCTTCTATTCCTTTCTTCCTCATGTACTTATCTAGCCTTCCCTTAAATAATCTATGCTATTCACCACAGTCACTCTATGTGACAATGAATTCCACATTCTCACCCATTCTCTGAGTTAAGAACTTTCTCCTGAATTCCTTATTAGTGACTAGCTTACATTTATGATCCCTAGTTTTGGACTCTTTCAGAGCTGGATAGAGAGCTGGCTAAAAAAAAAAGTAAACAGATAGTAGGGGTTAAAGGTAAAAGGAAGCAAAATACTGTGGATGCTGGAAAACTGTAATAAAAACAGTGCAAAAATTACTCAGCAGGTCTGGCAGCATCTGTGGAGAGAGAAACAGAGTTAACATTTCAGGTCAGTGACCTTTCATCAGAACTGCAGATTGCTCTACAGAACTGGATTGCTCTACAGAAAGCTGGCATGGACTCGATGGGCCGAATGGCCTCCTTCTGTGGCGTAATGATTAACTTTAAGTCTGTGCTTTGGAATTATATTCCAAAAAGGAACTCCAGTGCTCGTTGGCACTTTTTATGGCTTTGAGAAACGGTTTTAATAATTTTTGAGTCTGTACTCCATGATCTCTTTACATTTCGATTCCAGTTGGACTCTTATTTTCCAAGGTGGCCTCCTCCCCAATATTTAACTATATTGAAATTCATTGCCATTTACACACCCACTCTGCATGTTTGTTGATGTCTTCTTGTATTTTGTTGCTGTCATCTTCAGGACACCATTTTGGAGTAATCCGCAAATTTTGATGTTGTAATTCTGATTCATGAGCCCAAATTATTCATGCAAATTGTGAACAATAGGGGTCCCAGCACTTATCCTTGTGGGATGTCACTTCCCACCTTCCGCTAGTCTGAGTAACTACTTTTAACCCCTATTACTTTTTTTTAAGCCAGCTCACTATCCAGCTTCCCCTTAAATCCATGTAAGGTTATCACCACAACCAGTCCACGTGGCAACAAATTCCACATTCTCACCGCTCTCTGAGTAAAGAACAGTAGCATAGTGGTAATGTTACTGCATTGGTAATCCAGAGACCTGGACCAATGCTCTGGAGACACGAGTTCAAATCCTACCACTGCAGCTGATGGAATTTAAATTCAATTCATTAATAAATCTGGAATTAAAAGCTAGTCTCAGTATTGGTGACCATGAATCTACTGGATTGTCATAAAAATCCATCTAGTTCACTAATGCCCTCAGGGCAGGAAATCTTCAGTCCTTACCCGGTCTGGCCTGCATGTGACTCCAGATCCACAGCAATGTAGTTGACTCTTAACCGCCCTCTGAAATGGCCCAGCAAGCCACTCAATTGCATCCGGCCACTACAGAAAAGTCAGAAAAGAATAAAACCAGTTAGACCATCTGGCACCAACCTAGGCACTGGAAATGACAAAGGCACACGCTTCTCCATCAACCCTGCAAAGTCCTCGTCACTAACATCTGGGGACTTGTGCCAAAATTGGGAGAGCTGTCACACAGACTATTCAAGCAACAGTCTGACATTGTCATTCTCACTGAACCGTATCTTACCACCAATGTTCCAGACTCTTCCATCATCATGCCTGGGTATGTCCTATCCCACCGGCAGGACAGTGGCTTAAAGTTGGAAGGGAGAGGCCCTGAGAGTCCTCAACATTGACTCCAGACCCCATGAAGTCTCATGGCATCAGGTCAAACACGGGAAAGGAAACCTCCTGCTGATTACCACCTACCGCCCTCCCTCAGCTGATGAATCAGCACTCCTCCATGTTGAACACCACCTGGAAGAAGCACTGAGGGTAGCAAGGGCACAGAAGGTACTCTGGGTGGAGGATTTCAATATTCATCACTAAGAGTGGCTCAGTAGCACCACTACTGATCGAGCTGGCAGGATCCTGAAGGACATATCTGCCAGACTGGGTCTGTGGCAGGTGGTGAGAAAAGCAACAAGAGGGAAAAACCTACTTAACCACGCCCTCACCAATTTTTTCCCCCCAAAATATACTTTATTCATAGAAATCTGTAATAAAAAAATGCATTACAAAACATTCAAAACAGCACCAAGTTGACATTCCAAAAATTGCAAAGGAAATCAGTTTTCTTCAATACACCCTTCCATTCCATTTTACATGCCATGTACATTTTACAGCAAGCCCATATTTGGTGTATACAGCCCGAGGCATGTCCCATGGGTCCAGCCCCTCAGTTCGCTTTGGTGGGAGGACCTTACACAGTGGTCTTTCCCCATTGAGCCTTTGCAGTGGCTGCCCCAAGCTTTAGTGTGTCCCTCAGCACGTAGTCCTGGACCTTGGAATGTGCCAATCTGCAACACTCGGCCATGGACAACTCTTTTTGCTGGACGACCAGCAAGTTTTGGGCAGACCAAAGAGCGTCTTTCACCAAATTGATGGTCCTCCAGCAGCAGTTGATGCTTATCTCGGTGTGTGTCCCTGGGAACAGCCCGTAGAGCACAGACTCCTGTGTTACAGAGCTGCTTGGGATGAACCGCGACAAAAACAACTGCATCTCTTTCCACACCACAGTCACCTTGAGGGCATTGTGCAGAGGGGGCGAGACTCCGGGCGTGCAGGAAGGATCTGACCGGGAGGGCCCTTCTCATCACCAGTCAAGCTACGTCCTGGTGCTTGTTTGAAAGTTCTGGTGATGAGGCATTCTGCCAAATGACTTTGGCAGTCTGCTCAGGGAACCATCCGACAGGATCCATCATCTCCTTTTCCCGTAAGGATAGGTGATATGGAACGTTCCGCGGCAATGTGACCAGATCCATCCTTCGCAACACCGGGGACAGATAGAACCTCAGCACATAATGACACTTGGTGTTTGCGTACTGGGGCTCTATGCACAGTTTGATGCAGCCGCACATGAAAGTGGTCATCAGGATGAGGGCGACGTTGGGTACATTTTTCCTGCCCTTATCCAGAGGTTTGAACATCGTGTCCCTCCGGATCTGGTCTATTTTAGATCTCCAGATAAAACGGAAAATGGCTCGGGTGACCACCACAGCGCAGGAGTGGGGTATGGGCCAGACTTGCGCCACAGACAGCAACAACATGAGCGCCTTGCACTTGATGATCAGGTTTTTACCCACAATGGAGAGAAATCGCTGCTCCCACGTGCTCAGTTTATGGTGTACCCTGTCTACTCGCTCCTTCCAGGTTTTGGTGCACGACCAGCCCTTCCGAACCATATCCCCAGCACCCTCAGGTAGTCTGACCTGACGGTGAAGGGGACAAAAGATCAGTTGGCCCAGTTCCCAAAGAACATGGCCTCACTCTTGCCATGGTTGACTTTGGCTCCCGAGGCCAGTTCGAACTGGTCGCAGATGCTCATCAGTCTGTGAACGGACGGCGGATCCGAGCAGAAGACGGCAATGCTGTCCGTGTACAGGGAGGTTTTTACTTGAGTGCCTCCGCTGCCTGGGATTGTCACCCCTCTTATGCCCGCATCCTTCCTAATCGACTCAGCAAAAGGTTCTATACAGCAAACAAAAAAGACAGGGGAGAGAGGGCAGCCCTGTCTGACTCCAGATTGAATTGGGAAACTTTCTGATTCCCACCCATTGATTGATACTGCGCTGCTGATGTTTGTGTAGAGCAGTTTGATCCAATTGCAAATTCCCTCCCCAAACCCCATTTTGGAGGGCACGTCCATCATGTAGGTGTGCGATATCCTGTCAAAAGCCTTCTCCTGGTCCAAGCTGATGAGGCAGGTGTCCACCCTCCTGTCCCGTACATAGGCGATCATATCCCTGAGTAGCGCAAGACTATCAGAGATCTTACTGCCGGTAGAGCAGACTTAACCTGACTGGCGATGACTTTGGACAGAATCTTGTAGTCAACGTTTAGCAGTGAGATGGGCCACCAATTTCTGATTCCCGCCCTCTTCCCCCTTCCGCTTGTAGATGAGGGTGATGATGCCTTTCCTCATGGATTCTGACATGCTGCCGGCAGAAGCATACTCTCGTATAGTTCCTGCAGGTCTGGGCTGACCCAGTCCCACAGAGCCGAATACAACTCAACCAGTAAGCCATTGCTTCCGGGAGTTTTACTCGTCTCGAAGGACCTGACGGCGTTTGTCAGCCCATCCGGAGTTAGCGGTTTGTCCAGTCTCTGTCATCTGAGACCTCCGTGATAGATGAGAAGAAGGACTGGGAAGCCGTGCTGTCCATGGGCTTCACGTCTTCCAGCCCAGCATAAAAGGATTTCCTGATCCTTAGTATGTCGGATTGCGAAGACGTTACCGAGCCATCCTCTTCCTTCAGGCTGCTGATAACAGAGCTCTCTCTGTGTACCTTTTGGAAGAAGTAACGTGAGCACGTCTCATCCTGATCAACGGAGTGGACTCTGGACCGGAAGATGATCTTGGAGGCCTCCGCAGCAAAGAGCAAGACCTGCTGGCTCTTCACCTCTTGGAGATCCTCCTTGACCTCGACCCCCATCGACTGCAGCCAGAGCAGATTTTGCATTCTTTTCTGGAGTCGGGACATTTCCCTCTGTCTCTCTCTCTCGCTCTCTGAACACCTTTGAAGATAAAGAACCTCTTGACGTTCTCCTTTCATCGCCTTCCACCAGTGAACTGGAGACTCAAAGAGGGGTTTCACGGTTTTCCAACCTTTGTAATCCCTTTTGAGTTCCTCAATGTTCTCTGGGATCAGCAGTGTAGCATTGAGCTTCCATGTCCCCCTGCCAACCCGCTGGTCGTCCTGTAAGTGACAGTCGGCCAGTGAGAGGCAGTGGTCAGAGAAGAACACCCGCTTGACATCGATGGATCTGACCGTGACAGCACGGAATACAAACAGGAAGTCAATCCTGGAACAGGCAGACCCATCCAGTCTTGACCAGGTGTATCTACGCTGCGCTCCGTCTGCAGATTTGCTGAAGACGTCGTGCAGCTTGGCATCTTTTGCAGTTTCCATTAGGAATCTGGACGTAGCATCCAGTTTGCTGTTGTCACTGCTGGATCTTCCAGCTGCATCGATGGTGCAGTTGAAGTCACCGCCTAGAATGACCGGCCTGGACGTCACCAGCAGCAGTGGGAGCTGCTGGAAGATGGTCAGCTGCTCGTTGCATTGAACCAGGGCATACATGTTGATCAACCGGAGCGGAGCATTGTTGGACATTACGTCTGCTACGAGGAGGCCACCGCCCACCACCTCCTTAACTTCAGAGATGGTGAAGTTACCTCCCCGCAGCAGAATACCCAGGCCAGAATAATGGGAATCATTACCCCCTGACCAGATCGATGGCCTGTGGGACCACCATCCTAACCATTGCCTGTAGGTGCTGAGCTGTGGTATTCAACACTCCTGCAGAAACAGTAGGTCGGCTTTGACCTTGGCGAAGTAGTCCCAGGTTGCAACACATCGCCTAGTGGATTTAATGCTACGCAAGTTAATTGAAGCAATCTTTATAGCCATTTTTAAGTTAGTTGTTGCTTCCCACACCAGTTGTCCTTGCTAGTCCCAGTCCTTCGGTATGTTCCTCCATACCCATAGTGTACGCAAGCTGTTTCACGTTCGTTGGGCTCAGAAACCCCTCCTGGTTTCTCATGGGGGGTTTGTTCCGCTGGGGTGACGTCGGGGAGAGGGGGGGTGGTCTTGTAGGTAGCAAGGCTTGGGCTGTCCTTTGCTGTTGGTGTCTTTCCCCTCGAAGACATTACTGCTCCCGGCTTCCCGGAGCTGGAGTGCGCCCGACGCTTCTTTGCTCTCTGTGTCTCAGAGCTGGAATGCGCTGGGCAGGTCGCTAGGTTCGGCACTTTGGGTTTGGGGCGCGCTGGGCCCATCACAGCTTCCAGTGCTCCGGAGCTGGGGGGCTTTATCTTCCAGCTCCTTTGAGTTCTGTTGCTTCTTTTGCAGGTGCCGTCATTCTGGCCCTTCCTCGTCCAATGAGGAGGAGCTGCCGTAGTCTGTCTCAGATGGTAGCCTCCTCTTGCCACTGGTTTGGGTGGTGGCCTGTTCTTTTTTGGGAGGTTTTTTCTTTGTGGTTTTCCTTTGTCCCACTTGCCACTGATCAGTTTGTCCAACTGCTGCCTCCTCCTCCATTGATTCTATCTGTAGAGGAGGGATTTCCATGCACGGGGTACGTGTTGGGTCGCTGGTTGCAGCTGCCTCCCCTTTCTTCTTCTCAGGTAGACTTTCTTTGCTGCGGAGAGGGTTGCTTGTCTCCTTCCCAAAACCAGCCGCATTCACCGTTCCTTCTCCCGGCTTTTCCTTGGACCTTGCCGCCTGCGCATACTTGAGGCAGTATTTGGGGCAGGTTTTGTACCGGTGGCCGGCCTCACCACACAGGTTGTAGCACTTACTCTGCTTACAGTCCTTGGTCTGATGGCCTTCCTTCTTGCAGTTCTTGCAGACGACTGTGCTGCAGTTAGCTGCCATGTGACCAGATTTGCCACAAGTGCGACAAACTCTGGGCTGCCTCGCTTAGACCAAGAAGCCTCATCTTCCCCCGATAGTGAAGCTGGAGGGAGGATGGATGATGGCTCCGCTGGCATTGACCTTCAAGGCCACCTTGACCTGCTGCTTGCTGGTCCAGATCCCAAATGGGTCCTGGACATCAGTGCTGCTGCTGGCCACCTCGACGTATCTGGCAAGGAAGGTGAGTACATCCACGACAGGAACATGGGGGTTATAGAGGTGAATTGTCACTACCCGGTCACGTTGCGATGGCAGCATGAAGAGTGGCTCCAGTATGAGGATGGACAGCGGTGCCTGGTTTCCCGTTTCCTTGAACACCTTCAGGAACTTGATGCATTCCGCCATGTTCCTGAAAGTCATGTCAAAATATCCATTGCTGGGGAAGTCCTGCAGGCAGAAGATGTTCGCAGCTTGGAATCCACAGCAGTCAATAAGGATTGTCTTAATGAAGAAGGTACGGTCAACCGGTGCACCTCCTTCCTTATCCTTCACTACCACCCGAATGGTACTCCCCGGACTCCCCGGCCTGAAGCTCTAGAATTGGTTACATCCATTTTACTCAAAACCTACCTGGAACAGGAACAAAGGCCACTGATCATGCTTTCTTCCCCTCACCAATCTATCTGTCACAGATGCATCTGCCCATGACAGTACTGGTAGGAGTGGCTACTGCATAGTCTTTGTGGAGGTGAAGTTCCATCTTCACAATGAGGATACCCTCCATTGTGTAGTGTGGCACTACCACCAGGCTAAATCAGATACATTCATAACAGATATAGCAGTTCAAAACTGGTCATTCATGAGGTGCTGTGGACCATTAGCAGCAGAACTATATTCAACCACAATCTGTAATCCCATGTCCCAGCATATCCCTTACTCTACCATTACCATCAAGCCAAGGGATTAAATCTGGTTCAATGAAGAGTGCAGGAGGGCATGCCAGCAGCAGCAGCAGCAGCAGGCATACCTAAAAATGACGTAGCAACCTGGTGAAGCTACAATACAGGACTGCGTGCAAGCCAAACAGCGAAAGCAGTACGCGATAGAGCAAAGCAATCCCACAACTAATGGATCAGATCAAAGCTCTGTAGTCCTGCTACATCCAGTTGTGAATGGTGGTGGATAATTAAACAACTAATAGGAGGAGGAGGCTCCAAGAACATCCCCATCCTCAATGATGCATGGGACTGCAAAAGACGAGGCTGAAACATTTGCAACCATCTTCAGTCAGAAGTGCCGAGTGGATGATCCATCTCAGCCTCATCCTGAGGTCCCCAGCATCAACGATGCCAGTCTTCAGCCAATTTGATTCACTCCACGTGATATCAAAAAAACAGCGAAAGGCATTGAATACAGCAAACGCTATGGGCCTGACAACATCCTGGCTGTAACACTGAAGACTTATGCTCCAGAACTAGCCGTGCCCCTAGCCAAGCTGTTCCACCTACAACACCTTCATCTACCCTACAAAGTGGAAAATTGCCCAGGTATGTCCTGTCCACAAAAAGCTGGACAAATCCAGTCCAACCAATTACCGACCCATTAGTCTACTCTCAGTCTTCTTCTTTGGCCTCCTTGTCTGGAGAGACAATGGGTAAGCGCCTGGAGGTGGCCAGTGGTTTGTGGAGCAGCGCCTGGAGTGGCTATAAAGGCCAATATTAGAGTGACAGACTCTTCTACAGGTGCTGCAGATAAAATTGGTTGTCAGGGCTGTTACACAGTTGGCTCTCCCCTTGCGCTTCTGTCTTTTTTCCTGCCAACTGCTAAGTCTCTTCGACTCGCCGCACTTTAGCCCCGCCTTTATGGCTGCCCACCAGCTCTGGCAATCACTGACAACTGACTCCCACGACTTGTGATCAATGTCACAGGACTTCATGTCGCGTTTGCAGACATCTTTAAAGCGGGGACATGGACGGCCGGTGGGTCTGATACCAGTGGTGAGCTCGCTGTACAATGTGTCTTTGGGGATTCTGCCATCTTCCATGCGGCTCACATGGCCAAGCCATCTCAAGCGCCGCTGACTCAGTAGTGTGTATAAGCTGGGGATGTTGGCCACCTCGAGGACTTCTGTGTTGGAGATACGGTCCTGCCACCTGATGCCAAGTATTCTCCGGAGGCAGCGAAGATGGAATGAATTGAGACGTCGCTCTTGGCTGACATACGTTGTCCAGGCCTCGCTGCCATAGAGCAAGGTACTGAGGACAGTCTACTCTCAAGCAAAGTGATGGAAGGTGTTATTAACAGTGCTATCAAGAGGCACTTACTCAACAATAACCTGCTCACCGATGCTCAGTTTGGGTTCTACCAGGGGCATTCGGTTCCAGATCCCATTACAGCCTTCATCCAAACATGGACAAAAGAGCTGAATTTCAGAGGTGAGGTGAGTGTAACTACACTTGACATCAAGGCAACATTTGACCACGTGTGGCGTCAAGGAACCCTTGTAAAATCAAAGTCAATGGGAATCGGGAAAACTCTCCACTGGTTGGAGTCATCCCCAGCATAAAGGAAGATACTTGTGGTTGTTGAAGACCAATCATCTCAGCCCTAGGGCATCACTTTAGGAGTTCCTCAGGCTAATTTCCTAGGCTCAACCATCTTCAGCTCCTTCATCACTCCATCAATGACCTTCCCTCCATCATAAGGGCTGAAGTGGGGGTGTTAGCTGATGATTGCACAGTGTTCAATACCATTCATGATGCCTCAGAGTCTGAAGCAATCCATGCCCGCATGCAGCAAGTCCTGGACAACATTCCGGCTTGGGTTAAATAGTGGCAAGTTACATTTGTGCCAGGCAATGATCATCTCCAACAAGAGAGAATCCAGCCATCTTCCCTTGACGTTCAACAGTAATGCTATCACTGTATACCTCACCATCAACATTCTGAGCATCACCACTGACCAGAAATGTAACTGGACCAGTCATATAAAGACAGTGGCTACAAGGGCAGGTCAGAGGCTTGGAATTCTGCAGCGAGTAACTCACCTCCTGACTCCCCAAAGCTTGTCCACCATCTACAAGGCACAAATCAGGAGTGTGACGGAATACTCTCCACTTGCCTGGATCAATGCAGCTCCAACAATACTCAAGAAGCTCGACACCATCCAGGACAAAGCTTGATCGACGCCCGATTTGCCATTTTAAACATTCACTTCCTCCACCACTGGCACACTGTAGCATCAGCGTGTACCATCTACTAGATGCACTGCAACAACTCTCCAAGCCTCCTTTGACAGCACCTTCAATTCTGCAGCCTCTATCATCTAGAAGGACAAGGGCAGTAGACACATGGGAACACCACCGCCTGCAAGTTCCCCTCCAAGTCACTCACCATCCTGACTTGGAACTAGATCGCCGTTCCTTCAGTGTCACTGGGTCAATAATTTGGAGGGCAACGAATTAAAAAGAAAATAATTCTCCAACTTATCTCTGACTCCACATGCTCTGACCTTAATCACAAGTCTCTGTGGTACCTTATTGAAGGTACCTCTTGAAAGTCCATGTATATATCATCCACTACATTTTACTTTTCTACTCTTTCTGCTACTTCTTCAAAGAATTCAACAAGGTGAAGATTGGCCTTCCATTTAAAAATCCATACCAACTGTTCTTTATTATATTTTTGGTTCCTAGTTGTTTATCTGTTGCATCTTTATATTGGGTATATGACTTTGTGGGATTAAAGTATCACACAAAGACACAGATACCACCAAGTGTTTTTGTCCTAGGGGTATAATTTCCTCCAGTATTTAATGTTTTCACATAAAATTCTTTCGTATGCTGTTTTAACACTCAGAAAACATTTGAAGACTTGCATTCATATAACACCTTTCACAATCACAGGACATCCCAAAGCACATGACCGTCAATTAAGTACTTTTGAACTGTAGATTCTGTCTTATTGTAGGAAATGTGGCAGCCAATTTGCACACTGCAAGGTCCTACTAACAGCAATGTGATAATGACCAGATAAATCTGTTTTAGTGATGTTGATTGATGAATGAATATTGGCTGTGGAATCCTTAACATCCATCTGATGGGACATACAGGAGTTGGGTTTAACATCTTGTTCAAAGGATGGCATCTCTGACAGTGCACTATCCCCTCAGTACTGCACTGGAGAGTCAGCCGAGATTTTGTGCTCACGTCTCTGGAGTGGAGCTTTAATCGAGGCTCCACTGAGCCAAGGCTGACACATTCTATTCTGAGCAGGTAATGACAGTGTTCATTCTCAAAGGACATTAAACTCTTGGAAATTCAGTATCAGTAGGAAGAAGAAACCATAGTGACCTGAAAAACAGGAGTGAAGGACAGGCAAGTGAATTATTCCTGCAGTGAAACTTGCATAAGTCAATTGCTATGCTTGCCTGCTTGCTTTAACTTTAGGGTTATTATGGTTTCACTTCTGATATAATGACTGCACACATGATCAAGATTGCAAAGGAGAACTTCAAGACTCACCAAAACCTGCAGGATGAAGAAACATTCAACAAGAGTCGAATTAAACTGATGCCAATTTGGATTAGTGGGTAAGTAGAAATAGTTTTTTCTCATAGCCATCAGTTTAATTTAATTTATTCCTTTAAGCTTTCTTCAGCACATTCTTCCTCATAATTGTCATCCTTTGACTATTGAGCACTTCTAATTTTCGCTACTGTGTAGGCCTCTCTGCATGTACAAGCACAGGGAAGAAAGGCATACTTCAGTTTTTGATTGTGCCCACCCATCTAATAGATAAGTCATTATACGAATTAGGGCAGAAATAGGCCATTCGGCCCCTCGAGCCTGCCCTGCCATTCAATATCATGGCTGATCTGTTTCTGTTTCGATCCCACGCTCCCATCCACCCTTGATAACCCTTGATTTTCTTGTCTAACAAGAATCTATCTATCTCTGTCTTAAAAATATTCTTTCTACTGTCATCCATTCCAAAATTTACAAGCCTTAGCCTATTTCAACTCCTGCTTATCCCTATAAACTGATTCATAGCTTATCAGAAGATGGGTCCCATTTGCACAGGTTCAGTTACTGAATAAAGAATCTGGCGTATCAATTCAACTTTAAATTGAAATCCAATAACATAGCTATCAATTTGCTTCCGAATAACAAGTCATTTGTTTATTTGAGAGGTGACCTAATAGAGGCCTTTAAAATTATGAAGAGATTTGATAGAGCAGCTGTAGGGAATATGTTTCCACTTGTGGGGAATCCAAAACTGGGGGCCATGAATACAAGATACTCACTAATAAATCCAATAAGGGATTCAGACAAAACTTCTTTACACAGAGAATGGTTAGAATGAAAGACTTGTTACTACAAGTTGTAGTTGAGGTGAATTGCATTTAAGGGAAGCTAGTTAAGTATATGAGGGAGCATGGAATAGAAGGATAGGGGTCGATGAAGTAGGGTAGATCAATCATGTGGAGTATAAACATTGGCACAGACTGTTTAGGCTGAATGGCCTGTCTCTCTAGGTAATTCTAAGTTTTGGTTATGTAAACAATAAAATCACGAAAACTAAAATATACATCCTTTATAAAATGTATTCTCAAGCTACATTAGCAAGTGCATAACATCTTCATTGTAGTATTCTTTCTTTTTCTCACAATAGCATACTTGTGGTACTTATTACATGCTATAGAAAGATTTTACACTGGATGGGAGCAGAAAATGGTCAAAGGGGGAAAGACACTCCTAATTGCTTTTTAATCTGAGTTTTAAAACTTTGCTCTGATCTTTCTCCATTTTTTAATGTAATCCTTTAGCAATCTTCTGGTTACCAAGTTTAATGTGGCATTAGAGTGGCTATTTGGGAGCTTGTGAGCAAATTCACTGCATGGAACTGCATTTCACAACTGCCATTTTGGTTATAGAATTGTGACTATAGTATTGTGATGCTGTTTTTGTGCTTCTGTATTTGGTTTGAAATAAAATATTAAAATGCACTTCAGTATACTTGCTTCCCCTCCCTTCCTCTCACATAGGTGATGCCTTAAGTATGGGGTGCAGTTGCTTGTTCCCCCTCCAGGGGGCCAGGAGGCCAATTTCATGTGTCAGCCCGACAGTAAGTGTAAGTGTGCACACTTGCATAGATCAGGCTTACATTCCCTTGAGTATAGAAGAAGAACGGGTGATTTAATTTAGGTATTTAAAATGATTAAAGGATTTAATAAGGACTATTTTCTCTGGTGGGGAGTCCAGAACAAGGGGACATAACTTAAAAGTTCCTCAAAAAGATGAGTTGAAAATGTCAAAATGATAGATTTTTGTTGGGTAAGGGTATTCAGGTTTAAGGAACCAAGGCGAGTAAATTGAATTAAGATACAGATCAGTCATAATTCAATTTAACGGTGGATCAGGCTCAAGGGGCTGGATAGTCTCCTCCTGTTCCTATGTTTGAAATAAGTGTTATTGTAAAATGATCAGAAGCAAGAATCCTGGTTGAAGATCCCCCTTCCCCCAGCACCCCCCACCCTGCCCGCGACCTCCCCTTCCTTGCCTGGGAACATTGAAAGCACTTGCATTGTTCCCCTTGTTTCCCCAGCAGAAATCAGAGACGTAGAGGTCAAACATGCAACCTACCTGATCTATACGGCTCAATACCATACCAAACAGTGGGCTTTAACCATTGAGCTGTCAAGGAAGCTGAACATAGCAACCTGAATCCCAGAAACGGCAATAAATATGTACAGCACATAGAAAAAGTATTATTTTCTAACGAAAGTGGATATATTTCTCAATACTTTGATTGTATAAATACTATATACCAGATGGCTATGTTACTTAAGGAACCCAATGGGCATAGAAATCTTGCAATCTCATTGTGTAGTCCTTATGCAGTTGGTTCCACTCATAATGCTTTTTTGCATAAATAGCCATGTCGGTCTCTTTAGTGTAAAAACCATTAGTGAATATAATCTGGACAGCAGAGGACCACTTACATTGTTCACTTACATAACTTGCTTCATATTTTAGAGCACTGGCACCGGCATATACTAATCTGATCCCTACCTTGGTAAATGGTGAGGTGTTTGGTCAAGAAAAATTCGTCAGCTTACATCTGCTGGACGTTAATGGCTCCTTAGACGTATTGCGTGGCTTGCAAATGGAGGTTGAAGATATGGCCTGGCCCCTGCTCCGTAAAGTAACAGTGCAAAATAACCTAAGAAAGGCTTTCATGGATGCCGAGATTATCATTATTCTTGACGATATTGATCCAGACGAGAGTCAATCAATTGAAGACTGCTACAGAGAGATGGCCTCTATCTACCAAGAACTTGCCGTTAGGATTGACACCTTTGCAAAATCCAGTGTCCGTGTACTTGTGGCCGGTGATTACATCTTGAATTTGAAAACACACATCCTTACAAATAATGCATATTCTATTGATCGTTGTAATTTTGTAGCAGTGCCAACTCAAATGGAAGGAGAAACCAAAGGACTGCTAGCTAGGAAGTTGAATGTGAAGACACAAGGTGAGTACATTTTGCTCTTTGTTGCCTCTTTCAAACCTCTCTGCTCCTTCATACAGATGCTTATCTCCATAGAGTCAAATCCATTGCTGGCAACAGATCAGTCAATTAGTCAACATAAAGAGTTGAAGAGCCCCGCGATATTGTTATGATCCTCTAGTTTTTTTTTTCTTTTCCGGGAAGTGTGTGCCTTTAAGGCAGCAAGCTCCAGGGACTGAGTCAAAGAATGCATTCTCATTGCCGTAGGATACAGCCAGCTTCAATGTGCATTCTCGTTGCCGTAGAATGCAGCAATTTGACGAACAAGGACAAAGAGGCAATGTTGCTGATTGATGTTTGAAACTAGCTGAAAAACTGGCTTTTGAGACACAGGTAACAGACGCAGCCAGACAGCTGGACCAGCATGAACAGAACAGATATCTCTGATAATTTAAACTGAAGGAAGGGAAGTTACGCTGTGACAATCATAAGATCATGAGAACTAGGAGCAGGAGTAGGCCGTCCGGCCCCTCGAGCCTGCTCCGCCATTCAATAAGATCATGGCTGATCTTTTCGTGGACTCAGATCCACTTACCCGCGCTCTCACCGTATCCCTTAATTCCTTTATTGTTCAAAATAGCTTTAAAAACGTTTACTGAAGAAGCGTCAACTACTTCACTGGGCAAGGAATTCCATAGATTAACAACCCTCTGGGTGAAGAAGTTCCTTCTTAATTCAGTCCTAAATCTGCTCCCTCTAATCTTGAGGCTATGCCCTCTTGTCCTAGCTTCACCTGCCAGTGGAAACATCCTCTCTGCTTGTATCTTATCTATTCCCTTCATAATTTTACATGTTTCTATAAGATCCCCCCTCATTCTTCTGAATTCCAATGAATATAATCCCAATCTACTCAGTCTCTCCTCATAAGCCAACCCCCTCAACTCCGGAATCAACCTAGTGAACCTCCTCTGCACCCTCTCCAGTGCCAGTACATCCTTTCTCAAGTAAGGAGACCAAAACTGCACACAGTACTCCAGGTGCAGCCTCACCAGTACCTTATACAGCTGCAACATAATCTCTCTGCTTTTAAACTCAATCCCTTTAGCAATGAAGGACAAAATTCCATTTGCCTTCCTAATTACTTGCTGTACCTGCAGACCAACCTTCTGCGACTCATGCACAAGGACAGCCAGGTCCCTCTGCATAGCAGCATGCTGCAACTATTTACCATTCAAGTAATAATCCTTTTTACTGTTACTCCTACCGAAATGAATGACTTCACATTTATTAACATTGTATTCCATCTGCCAGACCTTTGCCCACTCACTCAATGTATCTATGTTCCTCTGCAAAGTTTCACAGTCATCTGCACACTTTGCTCTGCCACTCATCTTAATGTCATCTGCAAACTTTGACACCCTACACGTGGTCCCCAACTCCAAACCATCTATATAAATTGTAAATAATTGCGGTCCCAACACCGATCCCTGAGGCACACCACTAGTGACTGATTGCCAACCAGAATAGCACTCATTTATCCCCACTCTCTGCTTCCTGTTAGTCAACCAATCCTCTATCCATGCTAATACTTTACCCCTAACGCCATGCATCCTTATCTTATGCAGCAGCCTCTTGTGCGGCACCTTGTCGAAGGCCTTTTGGAAATCTAGGTACACCACATCCACTGGGTCCCCATTGTCCACCTTGCTCGTAATGTCATCATAGAATTCCAAAAGATTTGTCAAGCATGACCTGCCCTTCATGAACCCATGCTGCGTCTGCCCAACGGGACAATTTCTATCGAGATGCCCTGCTATTTCTTCCTTGATAATAGACTCAAGCATCTTCCCCACTACAGAGGTTAAGCTAACCGGTCTATAATTCCCCATCTTTTGTCTACCTCCCTTTTTAAACAGTGGCATCACATCTGCTGTTTTCCAATTTGCTGGGACTACCCCAGAGTCCAGCGAATTTTGGAAAATTACCGCCAGTGCACCTGCTATTTCTCCCGCCATCTCTTTTAGTATCCTGGGATGCATTCCATCAGGGCCAGGAGACTTATCAATCCTTAGCTCCATTAGCTTGCCCAACACTACCTCTTCCGTAATAATGATTGTTTCCAGGTCCTCACCTACGTTCGTCTCTTTGTCAATTACTGGCATGTTATTAATGTCCTCCACTGTGAAGACCGATACAAAATACCTGTTCAATGCCTCGGCCATTTCATCATATCCCACAACTAAATTCCCCTTCTCATCCTCTAAAGGACCAACATTTACTTTAGCCACTCTTTTTCATTTTATATATTTCTAGAAACTTTTGCTATCTGTCTTTATATTCTGTGCTAGTTTTATCCCTCAAAAATTCTAAAGCCAAATTGATTCATTAAAAAGTGTTTGCAAGTTGTTAATTGCTGAATTCATCGCTGGAGAAGAAAAGCATCACTTCAACTGCTGAACTAGACTACGGACTGATCTACTGTTGAGGAACCATTTTTTTCCCCATTGGACGGCTGTGAGGACTCCAGGCAACCACGTTGGAAGATTCCACTTCAGGAGCGTAAATCTGCAAGGACCATAATTGTTTCTATTTTAAATGTTGTTTATATCTTAGTAGTGTTTAAGAATATAGTTTTTTTAATTAAACAGTTAATTTGTTGATCTAAAGACACCTGGTTTGGTTAGCCTCATTCAGGGCTTTATTGATGGTACAATTTGGCTGGGTCTTTAATTTGGAAAGTTTAAAATGATATGTTAGGCGATTCGTGTGGGGGGGGGGGGCGGGGGGGGAACTGAATCAACAGTGTGTTTTTCCCACCACAATCAGAATCATATATTTTGATTGAGGGCTTTGTCGTGAGCGTTTGATCGTAACATATTAATTGGGGCTTGTCCAGGATTTAATCATATTTAGTTAAGCGGCTCATGTCTGGGATCAGAATCAGACTAATTTGGAGGGCTCGCATTTGGAATCATATTAGTTACTTGTCTCTGGGATAACATTTAAATTGGGGTCTTGCGTCTGGCATCATATTTAATTTCTCTCGCATTTGGGATCATATCAATTGGAAACTCGATTGTTGGGATCTAAATCTCACGCCAATTACAAAGAACTAAAAGTACGAGGTTTCTTACAAAATAAGGTACAGTCTATACTATTGTAATGGCATTAGTGGTTGCAGCAGAGTTTTTGGGAAAGCAGAATGTTTCCCTTAGTGACTTGATAACTAAGAACAAATTAAAAGAATTGACAGCGAAATTGGGGCTGGAATTGAAATTAAGTGTCAAAAAAGCAGAGATAGTCGACATAATCGCCAACATCTGGAATCAGTAGAAGAAGATGATGATGATGAAGGTGATGGGGATAATGATGAAGGGGACTATGAGAGACAAGAAGGTCGTAGGTCAGAGAGTGATGCAGTGGTATTGGCTAGGATTCAGTTAGGAACTAAAAAACTTGAGGCTGGAAATGAATTAAGAAAACTTGAATTGGAAAAAGAGGAAAGGGAAAAAGAAAAAGCAATAGCAATAGGAAAACTTGAATTGGAGGAAAGGGAGAAAGAGAGAGCATTTCAGAGAAAAAGTGAAAAAGAAGAGAGGGAATTTAAGTTAAAAGAGATAGAACTAAGACAATAGGTCAGTCTTGAATCCAGGGAAAATTCGGGTCAGCACGAATCTGAATTTAGCTCAGGACCCAGCGAAAAGTCGCTTAAATTTATACAGGCTCTTCCTAAGCTCGAGGAAAGGGACGTAGAGGCATTTTTCATATCTTTTGAAAAAATAGCCAAACAGATAAAATAGCCGAAAGAAAGCTGGACACTGCTTATATAGGGCAGGTTGGTAGGCAGAGCTCATGAAGCTTATGCCATGCTTCCTGAAGAGGCTTCTGCCGATTATGAGATGGCAAAAAAGGCTATTCTTGCTGCGTATGAGTTAGTCCCTGAAGCTTACCATCAGAAGTTTAGGAACTTATGGAGATTGATTGGGCAGACATATTTAGAATTTGAGAGGGTAAATCAAATTACTTTTGACCGTTGGATACGGGCATTCAAGATAGAAACCACATAAGAGAACCTTCGAGAATTAATTCTCTTGGAAGAATTTTAAAACTCCATTCCTTCAGTAGTGAGAACTCATATAGATAACCTGAAAGTTTTGAAAGCTAGGCAAGCAGCGGAAATTGCTGACTATTTTGAGCTTGTGAATAGGCCAACCTATTACGTCCGTCACCCTCATAAACCCGAGAAGGGTAGAAGGTGGGAGAGTGAAAGGAAGGCAAGTAGCCAGGGACACGAAGGAACAGCTGGGAATGCCCAGAATTACCTCCTTAGGTCAGAAAGGAAGGTGCTGAGGGTAGAAGTGAGGTTCGCAAGCCAAAGTGTTATCATTGCAACAAAACGAGTCATCTTCGTTCAGAGTGCTGGAAATTGCAAGGTAAACCAATAGGACTTGTTGGGGTACGCAAAGCTAGTGCAGAGGAAAAGACTCTGAGTATAGCAGACTAGGCTATAGCTTTAACGACAGCTGTGAAACCAGATACTAAAATTGAAAGGAGTGTAGAGGTTAAGAATAAAATACCTGAGAGTTATAATAAATTTCTGTTAAAGGGGAGTGCAACTCCATATCCTGTAAGTAATCCAGGAAAACCTTTCGTTATTCTCAGGGACACAGGAGCAACCCAATCACTCTTGCTGGGGAAAGATATAAGGTTTCCACCAGAGAGCGCTTTGAACGCTAACGTTTTAGTTAATGGAATTGGCAGGGAGTACATACCCATATGTTTGTATAAAGTACGCCTAGCGAGTGACATAATATCTGGGATAGTAACGGTAGGTGTTGTCCACAGTTTTCCAGTAAAGGGAATTGATCTACTCCTAGGAAATGATTTGGCTGGATCAAAAGTATCAGTTTCTGCTATAGTTACAGAGGAACCAAGTGAAATTAAGGAAATGGACCAATTATAGGAATAAATTCCGGGAATATTTCCTGCGTGTTTAGTCACCTGAGCAATGGCTAACCAGGATCCATCGTTGGAGGTAAAAGGGCACCACAAATAGATAGCCAAGTATCTGAAATCTTATTTGGGGATTTAGATAATCCAAATGAGATGTTTAACAGATCATCTATTGTTGCAGCACAGCAAGCTGATCCAGAGATATACTGAATAACACAGATGGCTCTATCAGAAGTTGAGGTGATGGGAGTTCCGGAAGGCTATTATATGGCAAATGGGGTTTTGAGCATGAAATGGAGACTGCCTCATAGACCTACAGAGGAGGAATGAACAGTTGTTGAACAGATAGTGGTACCACCTAAATATCGACAAGGATTATTAAGGTTAGCACACGACATTCCTTTTGCAGGACATAGGGGAATTTGGAAGACCAAATTGCACATAAACCAATATTATTACTGACCAGGTCTTACAAAGGATGTGAGACAATTTTGTAGGATATGCCATACCTGTCAAATGGTGGGAAAACCGCAACCTACCATAAAACCAGGGGATGAAGTATTAGTGTTGTTACCATTACAAGGAGAATCATTAAAAGCATGGTTCAGTGGCCCACATAGAGTGATCAAAAGAGTGGGTAAACTAGATTACTTGATTGACACCCCTGATCACCGGAAGAAGAACCGGTTGTGTCACATTAATATGCTCAAACAATATTACTGCAGGGAGGAGGATAAACCAGCACAGGTATTTCAGGTAATCAGGACTGTGGAGAAGGAAAATGATAGTGAGGATGAGGCAGAAACGGGCCTAGGAAATTCTCAGATTGAACCTCCAACTGTCAGATTAGCAAATACAGAATGGCTAGGAAAATTAGACAATCTGCTTTTACATTTAGAGGCATAACAGCATGAAGTCCTAACCAAGGTTTTCACAACGTTTCAAAAAGTTTGTAGGGATAAGCCGGGATGCACAACCTTAGCCACACATGATGTGAGTATGGGGGGAGGCCATTCCTTTAAAACAACATCCTTGCCGCTTAGGTTCAGACAGATGGGTCCAAGTGGAAGCAGAGGTACAATGCGTGCTGAAGGGCAGCTTTTTTCAATTTCTATTTTTTATCTATTGTAATGAAACGCATTTCAGGAATGGTGTTTCATTCTGCCAGGGGCGGAGGTGTTATGATCCTGTTTTTTTTTCATTTTCCGGGAGTATGCGGTGTGCTTTTAAGGCTAGAAAAGGATCAGTACTGCTTTAAGGCAGCAAGCTCCAGGGATTGAGTCAAAGAATGCATTCTCGTTGCCGTAGGATACAGCCAGCTTCAAATGTGCATTCTCGTTGTCGTAGGATACAGCCATTCAGAGAACAAGGACAAAGATACAATGTTGCCGGTTGATGTTTGAAATTAGCTGAAAAACTGGCTTTTGCGACACAGTTAACAGACACAGACAGACAGCTGGACCAGCATGAACGGAACAGAGATCTCTGATAATTTAAACTGAAGGAAGGGAAGGTAGACTGTGACAATCTTTGAGGGATAAAAGATTCTAAAGCCAAATTGATTCATTAAAAAGTGTTTGCAAGTTGTTAATTGCTGAATTCATCGCTGGAGAAGAAAAGCATCACTTCAACTGCTGAACTAGACTACGGACTGATCTACTGTTGAGGAACCTTTTTACCCCCAATCAGACGGCTGTGAGGACTTCAAGCAACCTTGGACTGTCCCACGTTGGAAGATTCCACTTCAGCAAGAGCATAAATCTGCAAGGGCATGAACTGTTTCTATTTTAAATGTTGTTTATATCTTAGTAGTGTTTAAGAATTTAGTTTTTCTAATTAAACAGTTAATTTGTTGATCTAATGACACTTGGTTTGGTTAGCCTCATTCAGGGGTTAATAGATGGTACAATTTGGCTGGGTCTTTCTTTAATTTGGAAAGTTTAAAATGATATGTTAGGTGATTTGTGGGGTTAGGGGGCAGGACTGAATCAACAGTGTGTTTCTCCCACCACAATCAGACTCATATATTTTGATTGGGGCTTTGTCTTGAGTGGTCGATCGTAATGGTATGAATTTATGGAACTGAACGTAGCTCATCCATGACTCTGGCTCTTGTGAACTATGAAATCAGCCTATTCATGGGGCATAGGTCACACTTCATAAGCATTCTTCCTCCATACAATGGATTCAGAAGCACTAAAGTTGTGAACATTACAGCGGCACAGTGGCGCAGTGGTTGGCACTGCAGCCTCACAGCTCCAGCGACCCGGGTTCAATTCTGGGTACTGCCTGTGTGGAGTTTGCAAGTTCTCCCTGTGTCTGCGTGGGTTTCCTCCGGGTGCTCCGGTTTCCTCCCACATGCCAAAGACTTACAGGTTGATAGGTTAATTGGCCATTATAAATTGCCCCTAGTATAGGTAGGTGGTAGGGAAATATAGGGATAGGTGGGGATGTGGTAGGAATGTGGGATTAGTGTAGGATTAGTATAAATGGGTGGTTGATGGTCGGCACAGACTCGGTGGGCCGAAGGGCCTGTTTCAGTGCTGTATCTCTAAACTAGACTAAACATTATTGTACAATATGTAACTAAATGTAAAACCCAATGTTCCAGTAAACCTCAATTATATTTCCATTAAAACATAAAACCACCTAGTCTGTGATGTAAACCACTTGCCATAACTTGGCAGCTATAATGTCAGAAGTTAATGATGGTAAGGAAAAATTCCTGTTCCTAATGGATGAGATCAAGCTCAGCAGTAAACCTGAATATGGAAGGTCACAAAATTGAAAGATTTTTAACAACAAAAATAGCTTGGAGCATATGGCTCTCATGATCTCAAAGTTCAAATAGCAATCATAAATTGTACACGCTGCATGCTACGAATTTAATGATCTCACCTGTATATTTTGAATCAGTTACAAACTTGTGGTATGCTTAAAATCATTTATCATTCTCTAAACCATGCACTGCAAACCTTCTAGTACCCTTTGTGTCATGCACCCCCAGCTATTTTTTCATCATTTTTGTAATGCATTTTTTCATTAATCTCCATATAATGCATCACCAGCCATCAACCTACTACATTCCCATCCAGCATCGTCTGGCTCTGCCCCTACCTCAGCTCATTTGCTGCTGAAACCCTAATCCATTCCTTTGTTACCTCTAGACTTGACTGTTTTAACGCATGCCTGGCCAGCCTCCCACATAATACCTACTTTAAACTTGAGACCAGCCAAAACTCTACTGTCCATGTCTTAACGCCCACCAAGTTCTGCTCGCCCAGCACCCCTGTGCTTGCTGACCTACACTGGCTCTTGAATAAGCAACGCCTTGATTTTAAAATTCTCATCCTTGTTTTCAAATCCCCCCGTGGCTTCACCTCTCCCTAATTCTGTTATTCCCTCTAGCCTTACGATCCTCCAAGATATCTGCGCCCCTCTAACTCTGGCCTCCTGAGCACCCCCAATTTTAGTCACTCCATCTTGGCCTTCAGTTGTCAAGGCCCTAACCACTGAAATTCCCTCCATTAACCTATCCACCTGTCTACCTCTTTCAAGACGCTCCTTAGACCCAACCTCTTTGACCAAGCTTTTTGTCATTTGCCCTAATATCATTTTATGTGGCTGGGTGTTAAATTTTGCTTTATAACATTTCCTGTGAAGCGCCTTTGGACATTTTATTTCGTTAAAGGCGGTGTACACTGTTGTTGTTTCCTGTCACCGACTGGTCATTTTCCCATGCTGTTGCACATAGGGGGCTGAATTTAGTGAGCCTGTACCGGGTCCTGGTGGCGGACCTGGAAATGTACACTGTTCCTGCTACTCAAGTGGGCAGTCGGCCCTCCGTGATCACATGATGGGTGGCAACATTACATATTGAAGGCGCGGGGTCTGGCCAATCATGCGGCGGGGGTGGAATGTGCGATGCCGAATATGGCGTTGGATGACTTCGGAGCAGGTGCTAGCGCCATATTTAAAGCCCTGTCAGCCCTGCGTCTATTGCTGCCTTGGAATGATTTGTTGCTTGCTGTTCACTACTGAGACTGACGTTGCAGTGACACCTGGACCCCCCCGCCTCTTGGAGATGGATCCTGCAGGATGGCAGCGGCAAGACACAAGATGGCCCCACAGTTTAATAACTCCTCCCTCGAGATTCTTCTCCAGGCTGCAAGGGAAAGGCAGAAAGTCCTCTTCTACAGCAATGGCAAGAAGAGGTCCTCCTACCTGACCAAGCAAGTCTAGATGGAGATATCTAAGGAGGTTAGCAGCTGTAGGGTGACCCCACCCCTCCGGACCTGGGTACAGTGCTGTAAGTGGGTAAACAAACCTCCTTTATTCTGCCAAGGTGACTACGCCATAACTCCTTTCTAGGGATTGCAGTGGCTACGCAGGAGGAAGTGGGACATGGGGAGGGAGGTGCTACAACTGAGGGGGTTAGGCATCACCTCATCCTGACGGATGCATGGCTGCATCTCGGCCACAGGCCACCTTCTTTCACAGCTGAACTTCATTAACTGCCCTGAGAGAAGACGGGAGCATGAACTATATATGATACCCCAGTTGGGGACACGAGGGTGCCAATAGCAGAACTGTCATGTTGATCTCCCTGCGAAGTATGACTATCTCCCTCTTTCCACTTGCAAGTCAAGAGGTCCCATAACAGGAGGGAGACATCCCAGACTGGCTGAGGCATCCAAGATCTTCAGCCTCTCTCCACAACTGAAGACGAGATAATAGAATTAGTGGGGACCCAGGACGGCCTCTCCATATCTGATGGAGAGGCTGGAGTCTCCGCGCAAGAGAATGAGGATTGTCTTCCATTACATACAGTTCACTTCTGGAGACCCACATCATGCTTGGTTGGCATGATGAGATCTGCACAGTATGATCCACGTATGTTTTTGTTCTCTCGTGCAGGTCGATGTCCGGAGGTGACTCAGGCAGAAGGGGGACAGCCATCAACCTCTGAGGAGGAACCGCAGTCAGAAGAAGCACTGTCCCATGACTCCGCTACACCCTGCACCAGCGCCGATACTTTCACCTTGGTGGGTTTCTGCTGGGCTGTAGAATCAAGATCACAAGCTGGTGAGAGCACTGCACATGCAGCCAAGCAGCTGGCTGAGACAGCTGAGGCCTCTGACAATTGGAGAACTGGTGTGGCCAGGCCCATACTGAACCCCTGGCTGATGATGAACCTTTGGTGTCGACAGCACAGGACATGCTGGAGTTGCAGAGAGAGGTAAGGCAACATCTGGCAGAGATGCCAGAGGCAATGCGCAGCCATGAGTCGACGATAGAAGAGTCCATTCATGCCCAGAGTGCTGCCATGTCGCAGGCATCTGAGCACATGGCTTCTTCCATCGAGAGGTTGGCAACCCTCATGGAGAGCCAGATCCCACAAATGCATGCAGACCTGCACACCATCGCCTTGGCCATGAGCTCAGTGCAGCAGTGGCAAGGCGAAAGAACGATGAGGCACCTGGAGTTTTCTTTACCTCCTTGTCTTTCTCTGTTGAGCAGGCAGGTTCAACAGAGCCTTGAAAGGGAGGAGGAGAGGCTGCCCTCCACAGCTGGGGGCTCTGCTCAGGGCGCTCCGAGTGTGGACACCAGCTCCTCAGCCCTTCCGCCAGTGAGCCCAGCTCCAGCAGCTACAACGACTGAGGAGAGTCCTGCACCTGTGCAGAAAACCCTCGGCATCCGGGACCCTCCAGGCCTCCGGCAACCTGAGGATGGCCGTTGAAGTCATCACGAGCCAAGGAGGAACCTGATCAGCAGCCTGCCTCAAGCCCAGCTGCTAGCGCTGGGGTCACACCTTGTAGAAGCATGCGTAAATGTATAAAGAAAACCACCTAGAGACACTTAGGGTTTCATGGGTGTTACGGCCATGTGGTGAGGGGTGTGAGTGGCTCTCACTGTTCAATTCCACCTGACCGTAGCAAGTGTTTTTGTTATTAGGGTTTTAACCCCTTTGTGTTTTATTTGACAAAGAAGCAGACAGTGACAGGTTTTCTTGTAGGTTTAAAACAGAAGATTAATTATTTATTGAGCAGTATGCCTTATCCAGAAATTGTCACAAATAAACCCACTCATGCATTCACTCGCACGTACACACAGACACACACACACACACACACACACACACACGAGAAGAGACAGATAGACAGGAAAAGGGGTAAGTGGTTTGAAGTGAGGTAGGGTTTCGGGGTTCACAGTGAACCTGTTGCATTCTCGCGGAGGTCAAGTCCACTTTAGTTGCAGGCCTGAGGTGTTTGTAGATTTCTCTGTTGGTTGAAAGTTCAGTTTGAGGACAGGGAATCACTTCCAATTCACTGCTACGCAAGTTCAAAATGTAGAATTCACAGCAGGGCACCTTCCTTTTTCACTTGCTGGATTTTCTCCCAGCTCTCAGCTGGTCAAGCTTCGGTAATGCTTTTTCCTAGGTCTCTCTCCCTCTCTCTCCAGAGAGCTACCTTTAAAGTTAACAGTCTCTCACCTCTTGCTTCTGTTGGGAGACAGAGATTTTCCTCCCTGTGGTGACCGACAGTGGCCCTGGATGTGGCTACTTCACACCTTCTTTGTTTCAGGAGAACCCATTCAATTCAAAAATGGTTTCAGGATGGGTGTAATTGACACTTCTTAGCTTTGAATGTATTCTTTTGTCCTTGCCAGACAGTTTGAATATGTAAAGGCAAGGTCTTTGGACCTTCAGCGGCCATATTTTAGCACATTGTCCTCATTTTTAAAAAAAAGCCCATTTTTGTAACTCCTCAGGTTGAGTTTTGTAGTTTCAATCACTGCACTTTGTGAATATCACACGGATGTTTAAAAATTTCCATTTGCTTCATCATGTAAAGTGCGTTTGATCTTGTAATTAACCTTCATTGTGTAAAAGTGATTATTTTATCATGCATTAGTTGTGAGCTGCTGACGTCACCCTTTCCCCTTAGTACATGTAAGCACAGCCTCATTTGAATAGGCTCTCCCATGGGCCATAATGCGTGGCATAGAACACAGATAGAAAGGGGGCGACAGACTGCACGCATTGAGGTGAGTCTTTATTGTTTTTACTCTGAGTGGTCATCATGTGGCTGACTAAATCCAGAATAGACGTCACAACTTCGGATTTCCAGGTGGATGCTTCCGACGTGATTCTCCAGCTCTCCCACACCACCATTCCCACAATAAATTCAGCCCAGGGTCTCAAGACTGAAGTGCAATATTTAAGCAGTAGGGGAGGGAAGTTGGAGGGGTGAGAAAAAATGAGGAGGAGTGTGTAGGCAGGAGTGGAGAAGAGAGGAATGCACTTCTAACCCTCTATTATTATTTATATAAAACATTCCCAATCCTTTGTTATTTATATATCCCTCTCCACCACTAATTATTTTCTGTTATGCATATTCCAAACCCACTTATATTGTTTATATGACACATTCCGAACTCTCTGTTAGCCTCCAAATAACCTAACCCCTCTATTCCCTACACAAAACTCGAATAATTCTTTATTATTCTCTATATTTCCCCGTCCTCTGCTATCCTCTATGGAACACACTGCCAACTTCTGATATTTTTCCTCTTAAGCTGAACCCTAAACTTCTATTCTCCTTTATAGAATATACTCCCAATCCTTTATTATCCAGCAAGTAACATTTTCCCAACCCTCTATTATCCTGTAGAGAATACTCTGCCAACCCTTCATTATCCTTTTTATAATCCTTGCAATTTTGAATGATCTTCTACTTAGTACACACTCAGTCTTCTATTATCTTATATTTAACATGTTTTCAAAGCTTTGTTATCCTTAATATAAACCTCACAACCTTTTGCCCTGTACAATACAGTGTATATCACTCTCGCTCCTTTACTAATTCCCACAGAATACTCTATTTTCCCTCAATTCCCTATAGAGTGTTTCAATCTATAATTCCTTGCAGACAGATTGACAAGTTTATATTATTTCCCGTAGGAAATACTCCCAAATCTTTGTTATGTTTTACAGAGCACACTTCTATCCCCCCAGTATGCTTTTTAAAATGTTTTCCCAACTACCTATTATCCTTTATAGAACAAACTCCTGATTCTCTATTATCCTTTTTAATACTCTTCCAACCTTTTCTTTACCATTCTCCCAACCATTTATTATCCTGTGCAGAACACACTCCCAATCCCCTATTATCCATTATATCAGGGTTGTGCAACATACGGCCCATGGACCAGGATCCGGCGTGCTAAACATTTCCATTTGGCCCATGGGTCCCAGGACGATTCCTCATCCTCACCGTGAGTGGAGATGAGAAATTTCCCTTTGTCAGTCCAACTTTTAAACTATTGCGCTCAGTTTCACAGGTGACAGCCGCTGACAGTAGGTTCTGACTTTTTTTTTTAAAACCCCGCTGTGAAACCCCGAGTCTGTTGGGAAGCGGCTGAAGTGTGAGGTGATGCATCTGGGGAGGTCAAGCAAGGCAAAGGAATACACGATTAATGGGAAAATATTGAGAAGTGTAGGGGAAGTGAGGGACCTTGGAGTGAGTGTCCACAGATCCCTGAAGGTAGCAGGACAGGTCGATAAGGTGGTTAAGAAGGCATATGGAATCCTTTTCTTTATTAGCCAAGGTATAGAATATAAGAGCAGGGAGGATATGCTGGAACTATGTAAATCATTGATTAGGCCACAACTTGAGTACTGTGTGCAGTTTTGGTCACCTCATTACAGCAAGGGTGCAATTGCACTAGAGAGGGTACAGAGGAGATTTACGAGGATGTTGCCAGGACTGGAAAAATGCAGCAATGAGAAAAGATTGGATAGGCTGGGGTTGTTCTCCTTGGAACAGAGAAGGCTGAGGGGAGATCTGATTGAAATGTACAAAATTTTGAGGGGCCTGGATAGAGTGGAGGTGACGGGCCTATTTACCTTAGCAGAGAGGTCAGTGACTGGGGGACATAGATTTAAAGTGATTGGTAGAAAGATTAGAGGGGAGATGAGGAAAACCTTTTTCACCCAGAGGATGGTGGGGGCCTGAAAGGGTAGTTGAGGCAGAAACACTTAACTCATTCAAAAGGAGTCTGGATATGCACCTCAAGTGCCATAAACTGCAGGGCTACGGACCAAATGCTGGAAGGTGGGATTAGAATAGGTGGATCGTTTTTCAGCTGGCAGAGACACGATGGGCCAAGTGGCCTCTTTCTGTGCCTTAAACTTTCTATGATTCTATGGTGGAAATGGTCTGTAAATATGGAGGCTGGTGGGGTGGAAGGTGAAGACTAAGGGAGGGGAAGGAGTGAGAGCAGAAGTGCAGGAAATGGGAAAGACAAGGGCCTTGTCAACCAAAATGGAGGGGAATTCTTGGTTGAGGAAAGGGCAGACATACTGGAAGCACTGATGTGATGATGATAAAGGTGGCATCATTAACACAAATATGATGGAGAAGGAGAAACTGGGAACTGGAATAGAGTCCTTTATGGGGAGGGGGGTGGGTAGGTGGTGGTGGGGGTGGAACAAACTTTAATCAAGGTATCTGTAGGAGTCGGTGGGTTTATTGTAGACATTGGTTGATAGACTGTCCCCAGAAATGGAGATGGAAAAGTTGAGAAAAAGAAAGGTCAGGTGGACCATATGAAGGTAAGGGAGGGGCGGAAATTGGAAGCAAAGTGGATGACATTTTCCAGTTCAGGCAAAAGAAGGAAGCAATGTATGAGAAAAATTGTTGAGGGAGGGGCAAAGAATGTTCCACATATCCCACAAGGCATAGCTAGGAGCCATACAGATTCTCATTATAATGACACCTTTTGTTTGGTGTAAGTGAGTGGAGTCAAAGGAGAAGTTATACAATATACGAACAAGTTCAGCCACACGGAGGAGGATGGTGATGGATGGGGATTGGTTGGGCCTCTGTTCAAGGAAGAAGTGGACTGCTTGCAGGCCATCATGGTGTCAGAATGAAGGTGTGGAGATAATGTCTGTTGTATACTGTACATAGCATTTGCTCAGTCTGTTATTATCCTGAATAAAACACAATCAGAACCCTCTATTAGCCTTGCTATAACACACTCCAAGTTCTCTCATATCCACAATATAACACACCCAAGTCCTCTATTATCATCTGTAAGATAGACCTAACTATTATCATGCATGGAACACACTGTCACAGCTCCATTGTTCCCTGTTTAAGCAAGCTCCATCCAAAATCTCTTGTTCTCTATATAGATGCTTGAACTGGAGGATTTTTTAAAATCAGAATTGATTTAGGGTATATAGTTCCTAGTTTTAATGATGCAGATGACATAAGTTGGATGGTCAAGCATGCTTTGATCTGATTGCCATGTATTTGAAAAAATTTTTGACTCAAGAACAGAATGTTCACTAGTATGGATTGGTTAAGGCAGAAGGTATCCCAATCATATTTTACAATGTTTTCAAACACGACACACAGCAGAAGGAAATTAATGGTTCAGGCCATTGCATCATCTTCTGCTGAAGGAGATTGTGTGATAGCAAATGGCAGCTGGACCAGTGGAAGCTTGTGCATTTGTAATTCTAAATCATACTGTTGGTAAATAATATTTTAACCAGTAAAATTGTTTATAGTAGAATATAATGGATGCCTAGGAATACATTACAAACTGGAATCTAATCAAGAGGTTCAGATGGTTTATATGTAGAATAATAGATATCTGGGAGTGAGTTACAGGCTGGAATCAATCAAGGGATTCAGATTGTTCATCTGTCTAATAACTGACACCCAGAAGTCAGTAATAGGCTGGAATCTAATCAAGGGGTTCAGATGATTTATATATAAAGTAATTGATCCTGGGAGTGGGTCGCAGGTTGGAATCTAATCAAAGGATTCAAATGGAACTCAATAGTGAGTTGGAGGGAATTAATTTAATTAAAGAGTTCAGATGACATGAGACTGAAATTCAAGGTATTTATAACCTTCATTTGAGCCCAAGATTAAGTAACAGCCTCAAGCTTATCCATGGTATCATTATTTTTTGATTCTGATTGTATATGATGGTTTTATTAAATTTTAGGTTTGTTTCTGTGCACCAGTGGCTGTTGAGGAAGGTGCCGTCAATACAAGATGACAGATCTGCTAGGGCAGGGGTATTCAAACTGCAGTCCATGAGTCATTTGCAGCTCAAAAGGGCACATCAGTTCTATTTCTGTTTTTATTTTTTCACGTTTTTCTTGTTGGAATTTCAAGGGCTTGAGATTTGGAAAGATCTGCTGTTAGTAATGTTGTCTATTGGCAGATAAACCTTAAATCCGATAAAGAAACAAAGACTTGCCTGTATATAGTGCCTTTCATGACACCCCAAAGCATTCTACAGCCAATGAAGAATTGTTAAAGTGTAGTCACTGTTGTAATGTCGAAAACGCGGCTGCCAATTTGCGCATAGTCAGCTCCCACAAACAGCAATGAGGTAAATGACCTGAAAATCCATTTGAATGATGTTGGTTGAGGGATAAATATTGGTCAGGCCAGTGAGGAGAACTCCCCTGCTCTTCTTCAAATAGTGCCTTGGAATCCTTTTCATCCACCTGAGTGGACAGACAAGGCCTCGGTTTAACGTCTCACCCAAAAAACGGCACCTCCGACAGTGCAGCATTCCATTAGTACTGCACTGGAGTGTCAGCCTGGATTTTGTGTTCGTGTCTGGAATGGAACTTGAACCCACCACCTTCTGATTGAGAGGTAAGAGTGCAATTGACTGAGTCATGGTAGACAACTGAAGGTCTGTTACGAGCATAGTTTGAGATGTAAGCAACTTAATAGGAACATTAACTTCCTCGGGTTGATTTTCTCCACCCAAGCACTAAACAGGAGAAATGCAACTGAAGTGTGATGCACCTGCCCACCTATTGCTTCGTCTGCTTGCCCCAGTCCCCCAGTCTGCCAGGGCTTTGAACAGGTCTGGGTCATCTTTTCTGGGTTCCCAGGCTCTAGGGAAAATGAGTTGGAAGGTCAGGAATGGTCCCACCTGCTCACTTCAATAGATCTATTAGGCCAAGCACCACACCCACCATGCACAGAAAGTTCTGCAAATCCTGCAGCAGTATTGAAGAGACAGAGACCAGGCCCTTTTATCCTGACCCTTATGCTGAGGGCACAGAGTGCTTCCTAAGGGCAGTGGACTATAAAAATCAATGGTTATTTGTGGTTCGCAGGGCTACATGATATGCTTCTAAGTGGCCTATTAAAACAGACAATGATGAACTAGAGTATCAGCAATTTTTTAGTTATCATAGACTGATTGGCAAATCCTTGTCTTCTAAACATTAGAAGACTGCACAAAGATAGGACTTATTTAGGTTGCATCTGAAATTTGCCTCTTTATTGTATTAGAACAATTGTTTAATGTGTGCTTTTCAGCAAGTAGCTTGTTAATGGTATTATACGTGTTGTCCCTTTTCTTCCCCCTCACTATAGATGTGAAAGATGTGATTGTGTGGGGAAACATCGGTAGAAGTATGTATATTGATCTGCATAGAGCACGTGTCCATCGATACGAAAGCGCCATATGGGGACCAGCCGAGTTCTCACGGCCTGTACTGGAGATGCTGCACCATACGTACGAAGAAGGTTTTTGGTGTTGGGCTAGTCTGGACATTATACTGCACTGAAGCCTTTTCTGCTGCTCTGCTAGATAGTAGACGAAACAGCTGTTGCAGCAGTTCTGACGCTCAGAATTGCATAGTTAGGATTACATCACTGGGCAAACAATGTTTCTGAAAAGAATACATTAAAAAGATGTAATAATTTCAATCTTAACCACCACACATTATCTTGGACAGTAGGTGCTGATGATGGAGGATGCCAGCACCAGAGCCACTGGGAGGAGGTGAGGGCTGGGGTGAAGGTCTCTCATTGGTACACAGCCAGTGGGGTGGTCCCTATTCTTGGGGATCGACCAATCTATTCTGTTACGTGCATGCGCCACGGAAACCCTCTTCGTTTTCTCAGATTTTCCATGCTTCCCTCTCAATCTATCTACTATTCTGCTTTTCCCATTTACAACTCTTTTGTTTCGTTTCTTGTCCCATTTTCAGCTCCATTTACTTTGCACCATCATCCCTTTATTTAATTACTGCTGTCCTCCACCCTATCTCAAAACTTCTCCTCTGTTCTTTTCCTGTCCCTGTATTCTCTGGCTTTATACTTATCTTAAAGTTGTTCATCTCTAAAGTCTTCCAATTCTGATGAAAGGTCATCAACTTGAAATGTTGGTGGGTAATTCTAATCCCCAAGGGGGCAGGGACGAGTGTCGGTATGTGCTGGGGATTAAAGCATCAACAAGTGCTGGCGTGGCAGAAACCTGACATGATCCTGCTGCCTTCCTCACTTTAAGTGGTGCACGCTTTAAGGTGTGTGGGAAACCCTGTGGGACAGGTGGGTTAGCCATAATAATATGTAAAGTGGCAATTGAATGAAGATTTAATCCAGCATTCTGACTTTAACTGCAAGCACATGGGTTTCCAGAGCTGTCTGAAACTTGCCAGGATCAACAAAGTGAGAGCACAGGAGGGATTGAAGCTAAAGGCCTGCTTGGGTCTGCAAATGAGACCCGACCCGAGCACGACAGAACCCATCCGACCCCGAGCCCAACCTGGCCCGAGTCCTTCCATTTTTTCCCACACCCGACCTAACCCAACCCGATCATCAGTTAACCTACCTTCCGTTTTTCACTTTGTTCCTTACATGCACAAGCTTAAATTAACTGTAACAAAACCACCTTTAAAGTCCAAAAATTAAATTAACATTAGAGTCACTTACCTGAGGTTGTGATAGAGTGCGTCTGATCCGGCCCATACAACTCCCACTCCCACCCCGCAAAACCCCTCCTGTCTTGACTTACCTGTGGCCTGGGTCCAGGGATTCGGATGTGTGCTGCACCACCAGCAGTCACTGCTCCTGCGGTGGCGCTGCTCAGTGAAAGAGCTGCCAGCCTCTGATTGTCTGGCAGCTTCCAACAGGCGGAAATACCGCCACAGAGGCCCTTGATCCTGGGGAAGGATCACTGTCCACCTAAATACCTAATAGGTACTTGATTTGGTGGGCCTTCCCCACAGGAGGTGACATGGGGCTCGTGCAGGCGCTTTTGAGACCCCCATCGCCCGGATAAAATCCAGGCCACAATACTTGTAACTTGAATATGTCGTGTCAACTATAGACTTTAATTCAAGTTACCCTTCTCTTTGATGATCTCCATTGGCTCATTGTCAACCTGTGCATTAATTTTGAAATCCACCTTTCCATTCTACCAATCCACCCATGGTTTCTGAAACCATCTACAAATCTGACTCCCAATTCTTACCCTCTGTGGATTCTGAATCCCTCCACTTTACAACCAGCAAGGATCTTCAGCAGTCTCATCCCTAACTTAGAAATTGCCTCCATAGCCCTTTTCCACCCAACAAAGGCCTCCTCAAAATATATCTTTCCAGTCTTAGGTTTAGGATGAGGGACGTAAGTGGAGAGACTATAGAAAGTGGGATTGTTCTCCTCAGACCATAGAACGATAAGGGGAGATTTAATTGAGATGTTCAAATTTATGTAGAATTTTGACAAAGTAAATAGGGAGAGATTACTTCCACTGGCAGGCAGGTTGATAATCAGAGGTGGGGGGTGGGGGGCAGCGGTGGGTGGTCAGTGGTGGTGATGAGGAGAATTTATTGTATGCAGCGAGTTGTTATGATCTGGAATGCACTTGATATGCTGTATGATTCAATAGAACCATAGAAAAGTTACGGCACGGAAGGAGGCCATTCAGCCCATTGTGTCTGCGCCGGCTAAAAAAAACTAGCTCCCTAATCTAATCCCACATTCCAGCACCTGGTCCGTCACCTTGCAGGTTACAGCACTTGAGGTGCATGTCCATGTACCTTTTAAATGAGTCGAGTGTTTCTGCTTTCACCACCAATCCAGGCAGTGAATTAAAGACACCCACCACCCTCTAGGAGAAAAAGTTTTCCCTCATGTCCCCTCTAATCCTTCTACCAATCAGCTTAAATCTGTGCCTCCTGGTAACTGACCTCTCCACCAGAGGAAACAGGTCCTTCCTGTCTGCTCTATCTCGGCCCCTCATAATTTTGTACGCCTCAATTAAGTCACCCGTCAGCCTGTTCTAAGGAAAACAACCCCAGCTGATCCAATCTTTCCTCATAGCTGCAACTTTCAAGTCCTGGCAACATTCTCGTAAATCTCCTCTGTACTCTCTACAGAGCAATTATGTTCTTTCTGTAATGTGGTGACCAGAACTGTATGCAGTAATCCAGCTGTGGCCTAACCAGCGTTTTATACAATTCCAGCATTACATCCCTGCTTTTGTATTCTATGATTTAGTAAATACCCCATTCTCTCTGAGTGGTGTCTGCCATGCCTCCCCCATGCGAAGCACTTTGGGCCATTTGTCACATTAAAGATGCTATATAAGTGCAAGTTGTTACTTGTACGTTATCCAGTCAGCCTCACTTGTTAGAAATAATTACCAAGAAGTAACATAGCTTCACACTAGGTATTGCGTGTCATTCAGTATGTTTGCCTCAATTTCTTGTCCACAGGAATTGGGTAGAGGAAGAGTTCCAGGAAGAAGTACGTTCTCACCGACCAAAAATTCAAGCAGCATTGAAAAGCCATCTGGGTATTTCCACTGCCGCTGCAATACACAAAATCTTGCATTGCTGGTACTTTGACTCGCCACCGGGGGAGATTATATCTCTTGGAGTCATCAGTCAAGGTGAGCCATCTCCTTTTCTTAGCAATGTCTTTTCTTTCTTCAATTTTCTCCCATCTTTTCTGCAGTGACTGACTGGTGCAGGGAGTGGTACGGATCCATAGGCAAGGAGTCACTTATTGAAGTGGCCATTTATCACTACAAGCCCAGGTTTTTGTGGAAGACATCACAGTTTAGCTCAGTACCATCCTCACTTTAACGTGCAGACTTTCCAGCAGGAGTTACAGGAAGGAGTAGGAGATCTGGTTGATTTTTCTGCCGTCTAATGCAGGAGACATGAGGTCAATGTAACACCCCTTAAAGATGCTAGAAAATGAAGCCAAGATTAAGAATTGCACCTGTCGGAGCTAGGCCACTAGCTGGCAGCGCACTTACCAACCATACATCCGGAGTGCTGAGCCACTTCTATCAACCAGCAATAGTTGGCATTTTAGTAGAATTAGATGAAAAGACCAAGCCTCAAACAGACCGCCTTATGATAAAATTTTCCCTATCTGTTGTTCCCAAGGCCACAATTACCAGCATGTTACTGACTCATGGTAAACACAAACAAAATTAAAATCAGCAGCTTGAATTTCATTATATCCAAAATATTATATAATATATAATGTAACATCTTTCCAGATAGTGGTTAAAATGTGGAACTTGCTACCACATGGAGTGGTTGAGGCGAATAACATAAATGCATTAAAGGGGATGTGTGATAACTTCATGAAGGAGAAGGAAATGCTGATGGGGTTAGATGAAGAGAGGTGGAAGTAAGCTCAAGTGGAGCATTAACACTGGCACAGACCAGTTGGGTTGAATGGCCTGTTTTTGCGCTGTAAATTCTGTGTGATATTAGGGTCAATCATATGAGTCTGCAATAGCAACAGGGGATATCACCTGCTCTCAGAATGAATCGGAAGTCCAGACGTACACTGCCCATAGTTTTCTGACCACTGCCTGAAGTTCAAATCTGTGCTGTTCCTGGGTAAAGCTTCCATTTATAAAATTATTCCTGAAATTCATGTGTATTACTTTCTTGCTGCAGTGTCTCAGTTGCAGAACTTAGTGGCAGCAGAGGCACAAAAGCAAAATGGAGTAACTGTGATTTTTTTTTTGCTTGCTTCCTGTGGTGAAGTGCCTGGCCTTTACTTTATACCTTCATAACTTCCTTCTCAATTCCAACTCTCACGTCCACCCTCCCCTGCAACTTTAGTCTGGTAGGGTAATGCTGGTGCTTCCCCATGACATGATTGAGAGCAGGATCTCAACATATGGGCAAAGTATGGCACCTGATCAACGTATGGGCACCACCTGTGTCCAGCCACTCTGTGGGGTAATGCATTGGACCTACATATGCTGCCATTTGATATTGTCTGTGGATGTGGAGACCATATGGGGCAGGCCCTATGCCTAATTGTATGCAGATTCATTTTCGTTGCACAAACAAAGTGAAAAACTGAGACCAACAGAGCAGGATGCCAAGGTCGAAAGGAGTAAAAGAGTGCATTAATGTAAATCAAAGTGGGGGGAAAGGATGAAAATGCAAGTCCACATAGGATGCAATTGTGAGCAATATTGCATGCAGTACTGGCACAACATATACAGTGAGATGCTATTAGTTCTAAAATTTGCAGTGGGATTAACGGTCTTTTTATATTTATGAATACTTAACTGGAAATCTAAGCTCTCCAGTCTGGGTGTTTAATTTCACCTGGTAGTGCACTGTTTAAAATGTTTGCATTAGATCCGCTTTGTGCACAATTTTACTGCACAAGAATCCATTCTTTGGATGAGACATTAAACTGAGGCCTCGTCTGCCCTCTCAGGTGGAGATAAAAGGTCCCATGGTACTATTTTGAAGAAGAGCAGGGGAGTTCTTCCCAGTGCCCGAGTCAATATTTATCCCTCAACTAACACCACTAAAACCGATTATCTGATCATTACCGCATTGCTGTTTGTGGGACCTTGCTGTGCACAAATTGGCTTCCCTGTTTCCTACATTCCTACAGTGGTGACTAGATTTTAAAAAGTATTTCATTGGCTGTTATGCGCTTCAAGATGTCCTGAGGTTGTGAAAGGTACTGTATAAATGCAAGTCTTTCTTACACAAATGTGTTAAACAATGCACTATGAGAGGAAATTAATACCCTCTCCCAGATTACTGGAATTTTGTGTGACTCCGCCATGTCAGTTGTTACAAGGCAGGCACTGAAATATTTAATGAGATGCATTATCTTTTGATCCCATGCTCCAGGTGATTTCGATATTCCATCAGGCCTCATCTTCTCCGTGCCAGTTCGATTCTGTGCTGGAAAGTGGGTGATCCAGTCACAGATTGAGATCAGTGAGGAGACAAAAAACAAACTGAAGTACATTGCTCAAGAGCTGAAGTTGGTAAGTTCGCAATAGCAATAGAAAGTTATTCAGCCCTGCATGACAAAATACTCCTATGCCACACAGACCCGATGAAGGGGGACCTCAGCACACTATCAGTACAGTGTCAGCCATGGCTCAGTAGGCAGCACTATTACCTCTGAGTCAGAAGGTTGGGGGTTCAAGTCCCACTCCAGAGACTTGAGCATATGATCTAAGCTGACATTCCCAGTGCAGTACTGAGGGAATACTGCACTGTCAGAGGTGCCGTGTTTCAGATGAGACTTTAAGCCGAGATCCCGTTTGCCATCTCAAGTGGACATAAAAGATCCCATGGCTGTACTTTGAAGAGCGGGGGGAGTTATTCCCAGTGACCTGGCCAATATCTATCCCTCAATCAACAGCACAAAAACAGATTTTCTGGTCATTATCAAACTACTGTTTGTGGGATCTTGCTGTGTGCAAATTGGCTGCTGCGTTTCCAAAATCGACAACGGTTCAAAATGCACGTAATTGGCTGTAAAGTGCTCTGGGATGTCGTGAAGTCATAAAAGGTGCTATTTAAATGCAAGTTATTTCAGTCATTAAATGGCTGTGATACATGTTGGGACCTCCTGAAGATTTGAAAAGTATTTAGAAATGCAAGTGCATTTCCCCTGTTAAGAGGTGCTGAACATTGCCTGCTGCCTGGCTAATTTGTTTGCTGCTATGAGCAGCATCTTGGAGGAAACAGATGCAGCATTGGGCGTGGGGTACAAGCTACATCAGAGTTGTATCTGCTTAATTAGTCTTGATAATCACTAATGCTGTAGATGATCACAGCATCTGAAATGGAGAAATGATCAACCTTTGTACATGCATGGTGTAGACTGGGTGAATGGTTTGCCTATTGTAGTAGATAGTCACTTCCTATCTCTGTAACCTCTTTCAGCCCTACATTCATTCTTCGAGTTCTTCGAGAACTCTGCATTCTGGAATCTTGTGCATACGCAATTTTTTCACTCCTCCATGGTAGCCATGCCTTCAGCCATTTAGGCCCTAAGCTCTGGAATTCTCTCCCTAAACATTTCCTCCTTTAAGATGCTTCTTAAAACCTACCTCTTTCTCCGTGCTTTTGGCTACCCGTGCTAATTTGTGTCAAATTGTGTCTGATAACGCTCCCCTGATGTGCCTTAGGATGTTTTACTACGTTAAATGTGCTTTACTATGTTACTATGGGTCAAAATCCTGGAACTCCCTTCCTAACAGCACTGTGGGTGTACCTACACCCCAAGGACTGCAGCAGTTCAAGAAGGCAGCTCACCGCCACCTTCTCAATGGCAATTAGGGATGGACAATAAATGCTGTCCTAGCCAGTGACACCATGAATGAATAAAAAAAATGCAAGTTCTTGTTATTTGATGGAAGGATTATTTAAGGAATAGAATAAACTGACATAGTATGGAGATGCATGATGCATTTCTCTGGCATTTGAAACAGATCACGCAGCTGTATAATTGGCATATGTCTCCAATGTTCGTGCCATACAGCTCATGCATATATAATACTTTTGCCAGTGTCAGGTCCTATTTGGTCAGCACTACTTGTGCTTGATGGCGTCAAATTGCAATACCATAATACCACTTTACTTTGTTTCATGTTCAGGCTATTAGGCTGAAACTGGGCAGCAGATACAAAATTAGGGATTCCATTGATCTTTTTATGGCCTTATCAACTTGCACTGGCACCTTTTAATGACCTACATATCTTTGCTCCTCTATTCCACTTAAAATCTTAACATTTGAGGTGTATTTTTCTATTCATATTTGCAAAATGTGAGCACAGTAGTGTAGTGGCTTGGATCTGAACCAGGTTGTAAAGGGTGGGGTGGGGGGCATGAGGCCATGAAGGGATTTAAAACAAGGATGAGAATTTTAAAATCGAGGCAAATGTTAATTTTCACCACCTGAGAAGTAATCAGGTGGGACAGATAGCCTGCCCTTCGTGGAATCTTCACAATTTTCATTCCATAGATTTCCATGGAAGGAAAATCAGACAGGTTCTAGAGGGGGCAATCTTCTATAAAGGTGGTGAAGATGAAGATCTACCCCTCACTGTCCTCTAAAGTGAGTTCGCAAGGCTGTGGAGACAATAACTAGGAGAATGTCTTTCTCACGTTAACTAGGCATGGGCAATAAGTATTACATTCTGTGAGCAAATGAAAAAGTAGTATTATTTCAAATTTTTCCTTTAACTCAATCATTTTTTTTGTGTTCCTATCCCATCCCACAGGAGCTTCGTTTAAATTTCACTCCCAAGGAGGGAATTGAGATGGAATCCAGTGTCTCATCTGGTCATGAGCTACAATTTGGAGCAGAAAGCAATGCAGAAGGATCAGTCTCCTTTGAAAGGATGATTTAGTTACAATAGAAGAACAGCAATCAGAGAGGTAGCTATCCTTCAATCATTTGGTTACACTGCATATATAAGAATATGAAGTCAGGAAAATCAGAGGGATTTCCGAGCGTTTGAATCTTTTCCATCGAAACCACCACAGTACACCTCAATTTGGGAAAAGGAAGGTGTATGGCTGTGGCAGAATGACTGCTTTGCCGCAGGCACTCAAATTAACCCAACCCCATCTCAACACAGAGAAGAGTAGATCCTGAACATGCTGGTAAATTCTGCAGGTTCCACCACAACCACCTACGGAACAGCCCAAACCTCAAGCTGCAACATTTGTCAAGGGTCTAGAATTATGGCAACAGACTCATAGGCTTGTCTACTCGCAGTTACTGGGGGTGAAATTGGGCGTGTTAGCACTCATTTTTTGGGCACTACAAGGTTGCTCAAGTTTTCAAAATGCCATCCATGGCACACTTCTGTGAAGTGCACTGGCCGCTATAGTGCTATATGGGTTAGCGAACACGTCCACTTGAAGTATGCAGAGCAGGCAGATCATGACATCAATCAGCGTACAATGCTAACTTAACGTCAGTAGTGCCATTTTGGAGTTCCACGCTCCAGCTTACACCCTCTCTTAACCTCCTATAGTTGGACACATGTTCAACGGCAGGAAGGTTCCACTGCCAGCACTATTTAAGGGGATTATCAACTACTTACAGGTTAGTTGGTGCATTATTTATTCTGGCTGTTTCTGCAATTCTGTGCATTTTGGGCACTTTTCAATACTTGTTAAAAGTTTCACTAGTCTACAAGGAGTGGTCCAGTTGCTGCTGAAGTGAAACATGAGTGGGAGAAGGAACAGAGGTCATGCAGAGCAGGACAAGTTGCTAGAAGAGGAAGGTGGGGAAAGGATTTCATCAGGAGACCATATCCGCAGAGGTCTTTAAGGAATAGCTCCGTTGGAGAACAGATTGAAGAAGTGCTGTGATGACCTGGGAATCCCTTTGCACACTGGTATCCAGAACCATGATGGCAGCAGTCTGGGCTTCCATGACAACAAGCTGAGATTTCATTGCAGCCCTCAGACAGTGGGTGGATGCTGCTTGTGCTGCAATGGAAGCTGAGAAATCAGCCATTGGATGCTGCATCATGTTTGGCTCTGCGGGTGTGTTGATGGAGCTGGCCATCTTATTCTATGTTGGAAAGTATGGGCTCCAAGCTCTACGCAAAGCCCTATGCATAGGCTTTCTGGTGGGCTTTCAAGTACAGCAAGCATTTCGGTGTGTACATCCATCAACCTTCTGTAGCCTGACTGATCGAAGTTCTCATCTGGTACCTGCAGCTGTGAAATTGAGTGATAGTATGTCTTCATCTTCGCTGTCTTCCCACTCTCCCACCACTGTCTGGGGCAGATTGCAGTTCTTGGGTATCTTCAATGAAAAAGGCATGAGGGTTGTTATTGTGGTAGCAGGACAGGAGAAAGTAAGAAGTGCATGCTTATGCCATTTGCAGCTTGAAAGTCAGAAGTGAGTTAGGGATAAAGGGGAAGTGAAGGAAAAGGAGGATTCGGTATGAGGATACCGTCATCTTCAATGGATTAACCCCTGCCAGTGGCCACAGCCTTAGCAACGCCCCTTTCCATAATGGCCAGCAACATCTCTTTGGGGGTAAGGACATGCAGGCATGCTTGTTCCCCTCCAATTAGTTTCTGCTGCCTCTGGTTGCATTCCACCTTTTCCTGCAAGAGAGAGGAAAGTCTGTCGCTGAGTGTCATGCAATCTGTTTGTGTTTTATGGCTTTCATGATTGAATAGCTGGCATTGTGGGCAAGCTGTGGAATACTGGCGTGAGGCTTGTAACAGTGCTAAATATGTGTGGGTGAGGTAAAGCATGTGAATGTTAGATATGAGTCCTGATTGATAGAGATTGTAGGTAGTTAGATGACGGGGGTGGGGTGAATTGAGCAGTGACTGAGTGTACTGGTTCAGTTGGTAGGTTATGGCATTTGAAGATGCATTTACTGATGCTAACAAATCGTGTGAGGACATTAAACTTCTTCCAACACTGCATCTGGGACCTTGGGGCTATATTCCTGGCATTAACCTCCACGGCTATTTGTTCCCACTGCCTTTTCAATGGGTGTCTGGAGGGTCGACTGCACATCAGCCCCCCCCCCCCCCCCCACCCCCAAGGATACAGAACTTCTTTCCTCCTTTCCATCTCCTGCACCAAGACCTCATTGCAGGGTCTGAAAACCTGGCTGCCTGCTGTCTCTCAATCGTCAGCCATTCTTCACTTTTCTTAAGGTCAGATTCAGCTGCAGAATGATTCCAAGTACCTGCTGCAGCCACAGTGCACCTTCCCTTTAAGAGTAACAGGCCAACTTTAAGTAGTGCAAGTTCGTAACCATGTAAGGCTCCCTGCTGATACGTGCAGCCAATGAACAGCACAAGTAGCGCTTGCTGCACATCACAATCCCTTGCACATTTTTAGGGACTATCCAATTTAACCCCCAATTTTAAATAGGCTGCGTTTGCTGACAATGCAACCATTAGGTGGCGCAGTACTTGCACATGTGCAAATGCAAGCTCTTCAACTGGAGAGCTTCCCTGCTCAGTGTGGATATTGTTGTAGCTGGAAGAGTTAAATGTTACATTGGAGAGTGCCATGAAATTGGATGGGGAAGTGAGGCCATAGTCAGTTGTTCCTTTATGTTAAATATACCTGGAATCCTTTTCAGTTTTAAAACACAAGTCCTCAAAATTTAACAAAAATTAGAAGTACTTTTGTGACACACTGAACAGAGAGGTGACCCTGCTGGACGATGAGGTGGCCTCCTCCTGCCACCCTCTGGGATGATGACTTCCCTCTTCTCCCTCACGGGCTCCAGTATTAGATCCAAGTGGGTGTTGCTGAAGTAAGGGTTTGTACAACAGGAAGGAAAATGTAGGGTTGTAATAAGTTAGAACTAGAAGCTTGGATCAGAAATAGGCTGGCCTACTTCAGTCTAATTGCTCATGTTCTTCTCTCTTCTATTACAGGCTGTGAACTGTACCCAAAGTGTGACACAAATGGAGCAGACAATGGAAAGGGCTTTGTTTACTGAAATAACAATTGTTGAATGTTACTTTGTTAATTAAACAACGAATCAGACTATTGAGTCCTCTTTTAAAATGTGTGTGTCACTATTGTTACGACCAGGTGAGAAATGTGTCTAGGGGTCTTTTGCAGTCTTTACCTGTCTTAATGTAACAGGGTTTAATTTTCAACGCACTGTGTTTTGAGCTCCCCTTTTTGTGAACCCTTGTTCACAGTTTCTAATTATAAAGCAAAGAAATGAGCACACCAGGTTTTCTCAGGTTTAAAGAAGAAAAATGAAAATTATTAAACCTTAAACTTAACTCTAATATAGTTCACAACTATGGATATACGATGCACCCATGCTAGCATACACACACGATATACACATGCAGATAGGGACAGAAAAGAGAAGAGGAAAATATAGTAGAGAGCAGTTTGAGGCAATTTCAGAAGAGTTTCTTGTTTACAGTGCTTCTAGCTCACTTGATTGTAGGTAGTCTTGCTTTTCGTCAGGGGTCAGTGTTCCTTTTAAAGCTTGTTAATGTAGGAGACTTTTCTCTCTTTGGTTCACGTGTTTTCACAAGATTCAGTTCTGTGGGAAGGGGATGGAACAGGCAGATAGGAGAGGCTGTAATTATTGCTTCAGTTCCAGGAGCACACGGCGTTCTCATTTCAAATCCTTTGTTGGGAGTTCAAATTCTAAAAAAACTTCCATATTGCCCAGCAGGTTAGTCAAGTGACTAGCTCCTATTTGGAACAGTCTCTCTTGCGGGTTTTGTGGATTGTACCTTAGGAGTTTCTGGAATTCTAGCTCCCCCCCACCTTCAATGTCTGGTAATCAAAAGTCCATTGTTGGGTTAATGAGTCAGGGCATAGCCCTTTGTCCCTTGTTCCAACACTGTCGGTTACCATGCAAATGTCTTTCCGGTCATGGACTTGCAATTTTAAGTTTTAATGTTTTTTGAATATTTTTATTGAAATGGTGAATGTTAATGACTTGATCAGGGTACCAGGAGTTACCAGGGCTCCGTGGAACGTGTGAGAGATCAATGTCAATGGAAGTACAATAGTTAAACCAATGTCCCTTAGTGATCTTATCGTTTCAATGATTTATGTTGATTCACCTCCCTTGTGTTATTTGTTTCCATCATTTCTCCAAAGCAATTAATCTGAAGATGTCATCGAGATACACAGGGATGAGAAGGACAGGAAGACTGTCAGACCCACCACTGCACGCTCTACTCACCAGAACTTATGCATCACTAAACATTAATTATCAAATGTCTAGGGGAAGCAAAGGAAGACAGAGGGTAAAAAAACACTGTAACCAATTTCAGGGGAAAATTCTGGGAGATTCACTCCTGACACCCTTAAGCATCAAGCAAGCTCCAGAAGATTACGGTTACAGATGTTGCATTTCTAGGTAACCTGAACCAAATCTCACATTCCTGATACAGCAGTGTCAACTGCAATGTCCTCTTCACTCTGGAAATTATAAGGTCCCCTTTAAAGCACATCTGCCAGTAATCTGTTGTACAGCCATCTAATTGCACTTTTTTCTTATCTATGCTCTCTAGTCCTATCACTCTTCATTTGGGATATCTTATTCAAATCTGCAACAGCCAAACCTTTCATAATTTTAAGACACTCAATCATATCCCACTCCCGAGCCTAAACTCTAAGTCTACCCTTGTACCTCAAGATCAAAACTTAGTTCTCATCTTTGCTCAATCCTTTGCCCTCTCTCTTTACAGACTCAATCAACCAGATGTTGAGACCAGAATTAGACAAACCAAATCCTTATCTAACTCAAGTGGAGCTTTTACTTCACTGACTTAGTAATGCGTTCTTCAGTGTAACAAAAAGAAGCAAAGTTAATTACCCAAAATAGCTTTAAAGTTAATCATTACTTTTCACAGCTTACTTTTGAAAGGGGATCTAATAATGTTATTGCTCGTAAATGAGTTTCTGACAGTGACTCTCACTTTAATGCAAAACCTACTTAATATTTTGGAATAATACTTGGTAAATGATGTACATTCATGTTCACTGTCCACATTTCTTATTTTGTTGTCATATAAAAAAATTATTTGTGTTCCATCGACCCTGTGTAAATACTTCTGGAATGCTGTTATCGGTACAGGGATGGACACGAGCAGCCTTCAGACTGAAAAGTGAAGGGTTTGATACAATTTTGTAGCTTGCTAGGCCATTTCAGAGGGCCATTAAGAGTTAATCGCGTTGGTGTGGGACTTGACTCACATGTGGATCAGGCCAGGTAAGTGCAGCAGGTTTCCTTCCCTAAAGGACATCTGATGTACAATGTCTACATGAAGAGCATTAATGCAGGAAACCTGCAAATTGTTCAAAGGCAGTAAAACAAAGAAGGAGATTAAGTAGTGATGCTGAATTTCTACAAGATGTGCGCTGTACAGTATTTCATAGAAATTATAACACAGAAGAAGACTGTTCGGCCCAACCAGTCTATGTACGTGTCTATGCTTCACACGAGCAGTAGGCCCATGTGTCCACACTGTTTCAATATCCTTCTTTCAACCACCTATCCTATTCATAAATGTTGTCACTCCAGTAGTGCATTACACAACCTCTCAACCTTCTGAGTAAAAAAAAGTCCCTCCTGCTCTCTGTTCCAAATCCCTTACATTTAATGTTATGTCTACGTCACCTCTTTCTAAACTCCTCAAGTGCTTGAAAGCAGTCTGATAAAGGAATAAAGAGCCATATATCCAAGTGTGCTGATGACACACTTAGAATATTGTGTGCAATTCTGGTCGCCACACTACCAGAAGGACGTGGAGGCTTTGGAGAGGGTACAGAAGCGGTTTACCAGGATGTTGCCTGGTCTGGAGGGCATTAGCTATGAGGAGAGGTTTGATAAATTTGGATTGTTTTAATTGGAACGACGGAGGTGGAGGGGCAACATGATAGAGGTTTACAAAGTTATAAGCGGCATGGACAGAGTGGATAGTCAGAAGCTTTTTCCCAGGGTGGAAGAGTCAGTTACTAGGGGACACAGGTTTAAAGTGAGAGGGGCAAAGTTTAGAGGGGATGTGCGAGGCAAGTTCTTTACACAGAGGGTGGTGAGTGCCTGGAACTTGTTGCCGGGGGAGGTGGTGGAAGCAGGTACCATAGAGACGTTTAAGAGGCATATTGACAAATACATGAATAAGATGAGAATAGAGGGATACGGACCCCGGAAGTGCAGAAGGTTTTAGTTTAGGCAGGCATCAAGATTGGCGCAGGCTTGGAGGGCCGAATGGCCTGTTCTTGTGCTGTACTGTTCTTTGTTCTTTTGACACCAAGTTAGGCAGCATAGTAAATAGTGTAAATGGGAGTAAAAGGTGGCAAATTGACGTCGATGGATTAAGCAAGTGGGCAAAACTGTGGCAGATAGAGTTCAGTGTAGGAAAGTGTGAGATCATCCATTTTAGATCTCAGCAAGATACAGATAAATCAGGATCTAATTGAATGGTGGCACAAGCTTCAGGATCTGAATGGCCGACATCCAGACCTTCCATAATTTTCAGACACTCAATCCTATCCCGCCCCCGAGCCTAAACTCTAAGTCTATTCTCGTAACTTGAGATCAAAACTTACTTCTCATCTTTGTTCAATTCTTTGCCCTCTCTCTTTACAGACTCAATCAACCAGATGTTGGGACCAGAATTAGACAAACCAAATCTTTATGTAACTCAAGTAGAGCTTTATATTTCACTGACTTAGCAATGTGTTCTTCAGTATAACAAAAGAAGCAAAGTCAATTACCCAAAATAACTTTAAAGTTAATCATTACTTTTCACAGCTGATTTTTAAAAGGGGACCTAATAATGTTATTGCTCCTAAGTTAGGATCTGACTGACTCTCACTTTAATGCAAAACCAACTTAATATTTTGGAAATAATACTTAGTAAATGGTATACATTCATGTCAACTGTCCACACTTCTTATTTTGTTGTCATTAAAAAATTATTTGTGTTCCATTGACCCTGTGTAAATACTTCTGGAATGCTGTCCCTATGGTGGCAACTCTAGGCTACACTGTTGATGTGAGATTGCTAAATTTATCTTATGGATGTTCCTTGAGGCCCATTCTTACTGGGAGAATAAAGTATGTGCACTTTAAAGGCTGATTTTTAGAGGTCGTACCAGAAAACCGCTGTTGGTGCATAAGTGCAAAGTTACAGCGAGGTGGATCTTAGCCATATTTTTCCAGTCCCCCAGCACTTGTTTTGTCCCTGTACCAGCACTAGCTTTAGAAGTAGAAACCATTCCACATGTTCCCTCATCATCTTTTTAATCCCCTCGCCCCTGTCTCCTCCACCCACAATCAGTGCAAGGAGCTCATGGGCTTCTTTGTCAGGAAGATCGAGACCATCTGATCAACTGCCTCTGCTACGTTCCTCCCTTCCACTAGCTAACTAGGCCTAACTTCCTCTAAAGATCCTCCTGTCCTAGCCCTAGTCCTGAACACACATCTTCCTCTAGTTTCTCTTGTATCTCCTGTTATGATCCTGTAGATTTTTTCCCCGGCAAGAATGTGGTGTGCCTTTAAGGCTGGAAAAGGAGCAGTACTGCTTTAAGGCAGCAAGCTCCAGAGACTGAGGCAAAGAATGCATTATCATTGCCCTGGGATACAGCCACTCAGAGACTGAGGATCAAGAGATACATTGTTGGCGACTGACATTTGAAACTAGTTGAAAAACTGTCTTTTGAGACATAGTTAACAGACAGACACAGACTGTCAGCCAGCATATACTGAAGGAAAAGAGAGCTCTCTCTTGGTTTATTTAAACCCTATTTATTATACTCTCAGAATTCTGATATGAAACCAGATTAATTTCTTAAAAGAAAATAACCGATTTCTTCAACTACTGAACTGTAATTGTTGAAATTCATCGCTGGGAAAGAAGAGCATCAATTCAACTGCTGAACTAGACTACGGACTGATCTACTGTTGAAGAACCTTTTCTTCCCCCCAGCGGATGGCTGTGAGGACTTCAAGCAACTCTGGACTATTCCACATTGGAGATTTCACTTCGGCAGAAGTTTAAAAATGCAAGGACTCTAATTTTTTCTATTTTAAATGTTGTTTATATCTTAGTAGTGTTTAAGAATTTAGTTTTTCTAACTAAACAGTTAATTTGTTGATCTAAAGACACCTGGTTTGGTTAGCCTCATTCGGGGGTAGATAGATGGTACAATTTGACTGGGACTTACTTTAATTTGGAAAGTTTAAAAATGATATGTTAGGCAATCGGTGGAGGGACAGGACTGAATTAACAGTGTGTTTCTCCCACCACAATCAGAATTGTATATTTTGATTTGGGGCTTTGACTTGAGCGGTCGGTCGTAACATGTTAATTCCACATAATAATAAATAATAATAATTAATAATAATTAATGTTAATTCCACATGTTCCCTTATGATCTTCTTAAACCCCTCTTCCCTGTCTCCTCCACCCTCAATAAGTGCGAGGAGCTCGTGGAATTCTTTGTCATGAAGATCAAGACCATCTGATCAACTGCCTCTGATATGTCCCTCCCTTCCACTAGCTAACCAGGCCAAACTTCCTCTAAAGATCCCCCTGTCCTAGCCCCAGCCCTGAACACACATCTTCCTCTGGTTTCTCTTGTATCTCCCTTCATGCCCTCTCTGAGCTCAGTTTGTCCATGAGACTCACCTCTTGCTCCCTCAATCCTATTCCCACTAGCTGCTGATCACCCAACTTTCCCTCCTGCTCCCCATGATAGCCAATTTGTTGATGGTTCTCTGTCTTCAGGTATCATCCCTCTCTCCTTTAAATCTGCCATCATCACCTCTCTCCTCAAAAAAAACCTTTGACTCCACCGTCCTTGAAAACAACTGCCACTTCTCCAATTCCCTTTCCTCTCCAAAGTCCCTGAACGTGTTATCACCTCCCAAATCTGTGCCCATCTTTCCTATGTTTGAATCCCTCCTGCCTCAGTTCATCTCATATTGTGGCCTCTGGACTTGACTTATCCAATGCATTCCTGACTGGTCTCCCACATTCTACTCTCTGTAAACCTGAGATCATCCAAAATTCTGCTGCCCTTGTCCTAACTCTCACCAAGGCTCGTTCACCTATCACCCCAGTGCCCACTGACCTACATTGGCTCCAAGTCAAGCAACGTATTGATTTTAAAATTTTCATGCTTGTTTTCAAATCATCTCCATTGCCTTGCCCTTCCCTATCTCTGTAATCTCCTCCAGCCCCACAACCCTACAAAATATCTGTGCCCATTTAATTCTGGCCTCTTGAGCATCCCCGTGCTTTCAGTTGCCTTGGCCTCCTAAGCTCTGGAATTCCTCTAACTCGCTTAACTCCTTTAAGATGCTCCTTAAAACCTTCCTCCTTGACCAAGCTTTTGGTCATCTGATCTAATATCTCCTTATGTGACTCAGTGCCATATTTTGTTTTATAATGCTTCTGTGAAGCACCTTGGGACGTTTTACTATGTTAAATGTGCTTTCCAAACATAAGTTGTTTTTGTTGTTGCAATACAGTATAAGGAAAAGAAAGACTTGTATTTAGAGAGCACCTTTCACAACGTCAGGTTGTTTCAAGGTCTTACCACCGAGTCACGGCTGGAATTTAAGAGCATTTAAATTCATTGTGCGGTACTAATGGAAGGCTGCACTGTCAGAGGTGCAGACTTTTGGATTATTCTTTGAAAACCAGTGCAACATAAAAGCACTGAGCAATAGAATGCACTTGTAGGGAGGCTTGAAGTGGAGCTTGAAGCGCTAAGCAAAGTGAGAGTGTTGCCCACTGAGTCCAGCTGCTGCCAAAGCACAAACATGCAGCTCTGGAGAGTGGAAAGAAAGAACTTGAATTTATAAAGCACCTTTCATTGCCTCAGGATGCCCAATATGTGCTTTACAGCCAAAGAAGTACATTTTTGAAGTGTGGTCACTGTTTTAATGTAGGAAAACACAGCAACCAATTTATGCACAGCCAGGTCCCACAAACAGCAGTGAGATAAGTGATGCGATTGAGGAATAAATAATGACCAGGGCACGAGGGAAGAGTTCCCTGATCTTCTTTTGAGTAGTGTCATTGGATCTTTTACATCCAGCTCAGAAGGCAGACAGGGCCTCCAACTAATGTCCCACCTGGGAGACGGCACATTTAATAGTGCAGCACTCCCTCAGTACCGCACTGGAGTGATTGACTAGATTTTGTGCTCAAGACTCTGGAGTGGGACTATAAACCCACAACCCTCTGACTTAAGGGGTCACAGCTGACACCCTTCGTAGTGCACATCAACAGCAAAGATGAGTGAAATCCTTTACTTTTGGTGGTGGGGGTGGGTGGGGAGAGAAATGCATTCTAAATGAAACCGTCCCTGTCATATTTTTACAACCAATACAATTCTATTTTGAACAGTCTCTTTGTTTGCAGTTTTGCTGCAACCTTGTAGGTAGGGCTTACCGACGTTTCCATGGTAACCAAGTGGCTTGGAGCATCGCTTTCCATCTTTTAAAAGAAGTAACAAAAGTAAAATAATTGATAAATATTATTTTCTCAATTGCAACTCCTCAAATTTATTTTCTATCTGTCTCAGGTTGCAATTGAATTATTAAACACATGCATGGCGGTGGGCTCTTTATGTTTGCAGCTGCCTCACAAATTATTCAACATTCAGTAATGCTCAACGTTGAAACAACATCGAATTAAAATTGTCTCCAGCCACAGAGAGGAAAGAAAATGCAAACAGTGGTGGCGGAAAATGCGGAAGGAATTTATGATGAGGTTGGTATTTGATTTCTCCCCAAGGGGGAGGTTCAAGGAAGCAAAATTTCACATATTCATGTTGCATGAACAGTTGTGCTTTGTAATTAAGTTTTGTTTCTTTTTAAAGTACAAATAACATGAATCAAATACTGTGCAATCTAAAATGAAGCTAAATGAATTTGTAATAATTTTAATATAACCTTCAAAAAGAAAGCATCGTACCTAAATATGGCTATGCACACAAAGGCAGTTTTCAGCAGAAGCTGGTATGACTGAAGTGATTCAGTGCCGCCCAAGGGCTTTTATGCCCTGTTGCATCAGAATTGTTAGGAAAATTTATGAAGCCTTTTGACAGGGTAACTAAGGAGAAACTGTTTCCACTGACAGGAGGGTCGGTAAACAGATTTCAAGTAATTGGAAAAAGAACCAGAGGGCAGATGAGTTTTTTTTAACGCACCGCGTTGTTACGATCTGGAATTCACCTCCTGAAAGGGCAGTGGAAGCAGATTCAATAGTAACTTTCAAAAGGGGATTGGATAAATATTGAAAAAGAAAAGGAAAATGTGTAGCGCTGTGGAGAAAGAGCAGGGGAGTGCGGCTGATTGGAAAGCCCCTTCAAAGAGCAGGCACGGACACGATGGCCCAAATGGTCTCCCTGTGCTGTGTAATTTGATGATATTGATGCCACTATGATTATAATTATGGTGTAAAATTCCCAGTGAAGAGGCTGGGAATTTGTGTTAACCGTAGTGTTGCCATTGAGATCTACCCAAAGTGGTGATCCGTTGGTGCAGTGGGGCATTAACACTGGTAGCTGTCACAACAAAACAGATCAGGGCTGTCAATTGGGCAAGAGTCTGTGCTCGATGGTGTATAACATTCTGGGCTGGGAGCACATAAGATGAAATTTTACCTCAAAGAATTGTTCAAATCACAGGTTACAGGCTGGAGCCACAGGGCAACTAACTAACGGAGAACAGCTTCCTCTGAAGAGTCAGCTACGGTTTCTGCTCTAAAGCTGCAAGTTTTAAAGCGTAAAATACAGGGACAAAGGAACACTGACTCACCTCAGTAAGTGTACTGCTATTTCCTTTAGTAATATTTAGGATTATGTGGCATTTCATTTGATTAGAGCTCTCTTTAGTGTGGTGGTGGCTATTCAGCTCCCTTGGTAGTTCCCAAGCCTGTAACCTGTATCACCTGGAAGGAAAAGGGTAGCAGGCAGATGGTAACACCACCACCTCCAAGTTCCCCTCCAAGTCACACAGCACGTTGACTTATAAATATATCACCGTTCCTTCATCGTTGCTGGGTAAAAATCCTGGAACTTGCTATCTAATAGCACTGTGGGTGTACCTACACCATAGGGGCTGCAGCAGTTCAAAAGGCAACTCAACACTGCCTCCTCAAGGGCAATTAACAATGGGCAATAAATGCTTGCAACTCATATCCCGAAAATGAATAGAATAAAAAAGTTGGGTAATTGTCCATGAGCAGAGGAGATTGGTCAACGTTTTATGTATAGAGCAGGTCTAATGGTCTTGGTGGCCTTTTCTCTTCTCATATGTTCTATATGCATCAGAACTATATAACCTACAACAACTTGCATTTATATAGAACCTTTAACGTAATAAAACCTCCCAAGGTGTTTAAAGGGGCTTTATTAAACAAAGTATGACACTGAGCCACACAAGGAGTTGTTAGGACAGATGACCATAAGCTTGGTCATAGAGGTAGCGTTTAAGGAGTGTCTTGAAGGAGGAATGCGAGATAGAGAGACAGCTGAAGGCATGGCAACCCATAGTGGAGCGATTAAAATCAGGGATGCTTAAAAGGCCAGAATTAGATGAGTGCAGAGGAGATTACAGAGAAAGGGAGTGGTGAGGCCGTGGAGGGGTTTGAAACCAAGAATGAGAAGCTTAAAATTGAGGCATTGCTTAACCAGGAGCTAGGTCAGCAAACACAGAGGTGATAGGTGAACGGGACATAGTGCCTAGAATTTACTGTTTGCGACATGACATTTAAAACGAACTGGTGAAAGCGTCTTACAATAGCAGACAGAAGAATATGATACAAAGTAGTTCAATATTTGTACACCAATATTGCAAACCATAATTATTGACCATTATATTTGCTTAATTTCCACCTCGCGATCCCTATGACAATAACACAGGATGTATGAAATTAGCCTTGAATCTTCCTCCCTTAATGAGCACTGTGTCTACATCTTCATAGCATTCTGTATGAAAATGCTTGTACTCAGTCCAACAGTGCCACACACTGGCATAAGAACATTATAAAATCAAGAATTTGCTGTTTGTGGGAAGGGTGAGAACCAGAGGACACCAATATAAGGTGAATGACAAAAGAACCAATGGCAACATGAGGAATACCTTTTTTATACAGCAAGTGGTTAGGATCTGCAATGCGGTGCCTGAGAGTGTGGTGGAGTTAGATTAAATCATGGCTTTCAAATGAAAATTGGTTAAGCACCTGAAGAACAAAATATATTGCAGGGCTATCGGGAAAGAGTTGGGGAGGGGGGCTAGGTGATTTGCTCTTGCAGAGAACTGGCATGGACACAATAGGCCAAACGGCCTACTTTCATGCTGTAACCATTCTATGATACTATGGACCAAGCAGTAAGTGCAGTTTCTGTTTCAGGCACGAGTTGCAGTCTGGTACTTCGCTCTTAATAACTTCTAGGTTGCGTGGGGGTTTGCTGTGTAACCAAAGCGACACACACTGTTTAAAATGAATTGAAATGGGCAATGATCAGGTGGTATCTTTTTACATAGAATTACTGAAAATTACAACAGCACATTTGGTCCAATCCAGTCCATTTTGGTGTTTATGCTCCACTCAAGCTGTATTCCTAAACCAGAGTTGTCCAACCTTTTCGGCCGGAGGGCCGCATTACAATTTTTGCTCAGCCCAGGGGCCTGATGAGCAAATTTCGAAAGAAAAAGGCATTAAAAATGTATCTTACTAATAAAAACAATAACAAATGTACATTTTTGTGAAGACGCTTTAAATGAGAAAATTAATTTATTGACTTACTCTCTCGTCACTTTATTGAAAACTGATTTAGTGACATAACTGGCATTGATTCTGCTTGCATAAGTAGTCAATCTCTGCCCGTGCACTTGATGTAGCGATGCAGAATATTCTGGATTGATTTCCGTCTTTCAGGAGTGAGAACTCTCTCTCTCTCTCTGTGTTTCCCCCTCTCTGTGTTGTCCTTGTTCTCCGTGTTTTCCCCCCTCCCTGTGTTTCCCCCTCTCTCTCTGTTCCCCCCTCTCTGTTTGCCCTCTCTCTCTCTCAGTTCCTTCTTCTCACTCTGTTTCCCCCCCCTCTCTGTTCCCTCCCATCTCTGTTTCCCCCCTCTCTGTTTCCCCCCCTCACTGTTCCCTCCCCTCTCTGT